>NC_057767.1:20452056-20666567 GCF_010389155.1 Erigeron canadensis | reverse complement strand
CACATCATCAAAGGATTCAATCACCTGCTCACCAGCCTCAGGTACCTGTAGCAATGACCATCTCCTTCCCTGCACCTGAAGTTTCAAAAAGAGTGCGAGGGGCATGAACAGACCTTTCCCCCCTTGGCAGCATCTAGTCCTTGCCTAATCTTCAAAATCGGCATGACTGGAGGGCAAGCGATCTAGAGGCTGCCATGATTGCATTGTCTTGCACTCTTTGAAGACTCCACATATCATGCGAACTGTCCTCCACAGATGATTGATCTCTTGTGACTGAGTCATTACTTTCCACTTGTTTGTTCTTGACTCTTAAAATTTGTGTAAGTATGGAGATCATCTGGAGAAAGCCCAGTTGCAGGGACTTCCGTAACAACTTCCTGCACAACCTCTTTACCTTTACCAACTTCAGTGGTCAGATTTGATATCGCTGTTGAGTGATCAGACACTTTGCTGGCTAGTGTATCAAGACTGCACCTCAACCGATCGATCTCAGATGTTATGGGAGTGAGATCCACCTGGGGCACTGCAATCTTGGTGATTTAGACATCACCTTTTCAATTAAACTTCTCTCACTGGCAGCCAAAGTTTCTTCAATCTTGAGACCTACTGAAGAGGCCAACTGACTGCCAAGCTCAGTCACATCTAGGCCAGGTTTGCTACATAATTCTTGCACCTGCCTTTCCAAGTTCTTAATATCAACCTCTGATGATCTGACAGTATTGTTCAGCAGGTTGGTTATTGAAGATGTGACTTCAGATTAAGTCAGTGCGAATCCTCCTTAAAGATGTTGCCAGTTGGTTGGAGGATTCCACTAACTCATTGAGCTTGCCAAACACCAAGTCCTCATTAGCTGAGAACTTGTTTATCCCCAGGTCAACCACTTTGACATTCTGCATATGATCCTTTTGGTACCTGGAGAGGGACTTGGTGTTTTTGTCCAGTGTCTTTTGAATCTCCTCAACCCTCGTGAGAAGGTTCGAGAGATCGGCTTGGAAAGACACAATTGGCTTTCCAGTGACTGAGGAGAAGGTGTCACTGGACCAGCCCAAAAGCTACAGGTGCAACTGGACGAGGTATGACAATATTTGGTTCTCCAGTTGCAGTAGCATCAGTTGATAGAAGAGGAGGGGTTGTAGAAATGAAGGGAAGAGATTCAAATTGTCGTTCATGCTGAGAATGCTCAGGTGTGAACGACGGCGACGGTGGTGTTAGGATGTGTCTATTTCTAGGCACACCCATAGAAGAAAGTAGTTGGCGAGAGGCGAATACTGGAGGTATATCTGAGCTTTGTAAGTTTATTGGGGAAACTGAAACTTGGGGTTCTTGGGGTTGACCAAGGAGAGAAGGGAGCTGATCAAGTACAGTTGCATCAGCATCTCCTGGTCAGATTCAGTCTCAGATGAATCCGAAGACTCAAGCTGAAACTCACCCTCATTTATGCCAAGATCCATAAATGTTGGGGGTGGCTGAACAGGTTGTTCAGACCCTGATGACCAGTTTGAGTATCCTCAATGGTTTCATCAGTTATAGGATCCGTTGCCAAGGCATCTTCTCCCTGGAAAGAGGTAACTGGAGCCTCAACTACAACTGCTCTTTCCTCAGTTGCAGTATCACTGGCTACGGCTTCAGGGACCACAATCACAGGCTGTGACTGGTCAGATGCAGCAAGTCCTGATCTGGATCTTCTTCTACTTTTGGTAGATCTCCTTGCTTTTGGAACCGCCTGGATACCTGAGGGGAGGTCTCCAGTTTCTGCCACAGTCACAGCACCTGCAGACGAACTAGTGGGTCCCTCATTATTTTGAGGCCCGCCCAGTTGTCTTTCTGACTCACCGAATGGTGGTGCATCAGTTCTAGAGAATGCAAGTAGCATTCTTGGGGAAATCTGGACTTCATCAGAAGTGGACACAAGATTGTCCAGATTCATTAATAATTCTGGCACAGAGTATAAGGATTGCGTGTTATTGTACTCTTCTATGCCTAGAATATGGATGAAACAAAGGGATAGAAATCGAGAGAATGGGACACAAGGACCCCTGTTGCCTTTCAACTTAAACACCAGGCTTCTAAACAAAATATTCGCAAAATCCACCCTCAGTCCATTCCACAGGCGTATGCCATCTCTGCCTGGAAGGAGTTTATCTGGTCCAAACCACCAGAACTCCCACCCAAACTTTCCACCAAGTGGACCATGAAGTACTTCCAGGATGGTGAAAGCCCTCTCATAGTGATAGATCCCTTGGTTTCAATGCATCTCCCTCCAAAACTTCTTTATTTCCCATGTCAAGGAAGACCTGACGGAAATTGATATTGGAAGGAATCACCACTGGACTTTCATCTTGTCTCCAGTAACTGAGGTTAAGGGCCTCCCTCAATGTCCCAGTGGTGATGGTACACGGGACTGACCCATCCTTTAAAGAGAAGGAGATGGATGAGCAGTCATCAGAAAGTGAAGCTGTGTACCAGAACTCGCACAAGTAGTCGTGAAACAGCTTGCTTGGGTTCAGAGAAAAGGCATCGCTGAGGGGAGAAATCCGAAGAAAGGATTGGATTTTCCCAATAAGAGAGTCAGCGGCCTGGTGCCCTTGAAGAGAAGCCATTGGATTATTTGGATTTAATTTTATTAATTTAGAACTAATGGGAGCACCAATAGCACGAGAAACATTTTCTGATGGAGTATACTCAACAGTGAGTAGATTCACATCACGGGAACGAGATGAAGAAGATGATGATTTAGGAGCCATTTGTGATATTGGATTTAGGGTTTTGGATTTAAAGAAGAAAGAGAGAAAGGGATCTCGAATTGTGAATGATTGGAAGAGTAAATGAAAGGAATTTTGAGTGAAGTAAATGAGAAAGATATTTAGTGGGGGTATATATAGGTAATAAATATTACCAAATATATACGAAAGATATTTTAGTCCCCAAATTTTGAAATAATTTGTAAAAAATTGATTTTCAGTAATTTTGAGAATTCAAAACATTTAATACCTCCCATCAAGCATTTAATGCTATGACGGCTGGTATTCCCACTCACCCATTAACTTCATCAATTCCCATAAAAGTGCAGTAACTTTCAGCAAAAAAGTCTTGACACGTAAGACATGTCAGGTGACGTTTGTGAGTGCGAGATAAACACTCGAGTAACATCACGTGTCACAAGTACCACCAAGTAAAACATAACGTTATGAAATCTGGTTGACCACCAGATTAAGACAAGACCAAACCAGCAAACTGGAGAGATTTTCCAGATGCCAGTTTCAACTGATGACTTTCAGTTGCATTTTTCAAGGAAAAATAAAACGAATTTTAATTTGAAAAATATTTTGAGTCTTTTCCCCCTAAAAATATGATCCATTTGATCAATGACTAGTCTTTGAGTACATCAAGGCGTTCAATCTCCAACCAATCAAGGATCACCTGGACCATCCTCAACTGGAGGGCCTCTCCAGTTTAATGAGGATTTAACATACCCAGTTCACTGATGAGATGTTTAAAAGTTTTCTCATCAAGAGGTTTTGTAAAGACATCAGCTAACTGTTTATCAGTGGGGATGAAATGTATTTCAATGTCTCCTTTCATAACATGATCACGAATGAAGTGATACCTGATGTCAATATGCTTTGTCTTTGAGTGCATCACTGGGTTGTGAGATATAGCAATGGCACTGGTATTGTCACAAAAATTGGGGTTCTTGAGTATTTCATACCATAACAAGCAACTGGTTTTTGATCTAGAGAATCTGGGCACAGCAACTGGCCGCAGAAATGTATTCTGCCTCAGCAGTAGACATTGAGACCGAAGTCTGTTTCTTACTGGTCCAACTTACCAGTTTTCCCCCCAGGAAGTGACATCCACCAGTTGTGGATTTTCTATCAATCTTACAACCTACATGATCTGAATCTGAATAACCCATTAGATCTAACCCTAAGCCTTTGGGATACCAAAGACCAAGGCTAGGGCACCCTTTCAGGTACCTGAAAATGCGTTTAACAGCATGCAAATGTGATTCTTTTGGATTAGCCTGAAATCTGGCACATAGACATGTTGCAAACATAATATCTGGTCGACTGGCAGTTAAATACATCAGTGAACCAACCATTCCACGATATTCCTTTTGGTCCACTGGTTTGCCATTTGGGTCAGAGTCCAAATTTAATGGAGCTGAAATAGGTGTGGCTTTTGATGGGATAGAATCATATTTGTATTTTCTTAACAAATCTCTGACATATTTTTCTTGGTTAATAAAAATACCATCCATGGTTTGTTTGATTTGTAAACCTAAGAAAAATGTTAATTCACCCATTAAACTCATCTCATATTCTTGAGACATAATTTTCGAAAACCTTTTACACATTCCATCATCAGTTGACCCGAATATAATGTCATCAACATAAATTTGTACCAGTAAGATATTACCTTTTTCTTTCAAGATAAACAAGTATTATCTATTGCACCTCTTTGAAAACCATTTTTGAGAAGATGTTTAGTTAGAGTGTCATACCAGGCTCTTGGGGCTTGACGAAGACCATACAAGGCTTTGTTCAGTCTATATACCCAGTGAGGATGCTTTTCATTCATGAAACTGGAGTCTGCGTAACATACACTTCTTCTTCCAACTTGCCATTCAGAAACGCACTTTTGACATCCATCTGGAAGACCTTGAATTGCAAATGAGCAGCATAAGCCAAGAAAATTCTAATGGCTTCAAGTCTTGCAACTGGAGAAAAGTTTCATTGAAATCAACACCTTCTGCTTGACAATAACCCTTGGCAACCAATCTTGCTTTGTTCCTTACAACGTTGCCATCTTCATCCATCTTGTTCCGGTAGACCCACCTCGTTCCAATGGGTTCTTTCTTTAACCCTGGAGGACAAGGAACAAGTTCCCAAACATTGTTCCTTTCGAACTGGTTGAGTTCTTCTTGCATAGCTTCAACCCAGCTTGGATCTGCCAAAGCCTCGTCAATCTTCTTCGGTTCAATCAGTGATAAGAAGGTGACGTTTAAGCATTGATCACTTGTGGCTCTTCTAGTCTGAACCCCACTATCTGGATTGCCAATAATCTGCTCGATGGGATGAGCAGCAGTCCATTTAGTGTATTGACTAGGTTGATATACTACAACATCAGTGCAAGACACCTGACGATCTCCAACAGATGTAGCAACTAGAGGAGGATCAGTCCAAACTACTTCAACTTCATCATCAGTGTCAACTGGAGAGTTAACACGATTATCTTCAAACAAAGGTATATCTTGAAGAACTGGAGAAGCTTGAACTGGTTCTGATGTTGTTGTGGCACGTACATCTGATCCAATTACCAGTTTTTCAGGTAGGTTAAAACTGATAGAGGGATAAAATGAGGTGTCACAGGAGCTCTTCTTTTCCTTAACTGGTTCCAAGACTTGATGACTGGAAACATTTTCTGGTGCAGTAACTGATTGATGAACTTGATCAGATACACCAAAATCAACTGGGACAACTGAAGATAAATCAAGGGTTGGTCTTTTGTTGATTGCTTCATTTGATTCATCGAATGTGACATGAATTGTCTCATGTACCTTTGGAGTCTATAATTATAAACTCTATAGGCTTTTCTTATATCTGAATACCCCACAAAGACACCTTCGTCAGCTTTTGCATCAAACTTTCCCAACTGACTATATCGTTTAAGATATAAACTGGACAACCAAATACATGAAAGTATCCAATATTTGGTTTACGATTCCTGAGGACTTCATAGGCAGTCTTCCTATGTCTCTTGACATAAATTGACCGGTTTTGGGTGTGACAAGCAGTTGCCACAGCTTCAGCCCAAAAACAGGTGGGAAGACCAGATTCAGATAACATACTTCTGGCAGCTTCAATTAATGTGCGATTCTTTCTTTCAACCACACCATTTTGCTCTGGAGAACGAGCTGACGAGAACTTTTGAGAAATGCCAATGTCAGTGCAAAATGTCTCCAATTCTTTATTAATGAATTCTGTACCATTATCACTTCTCAACTGACACACTTTCTTGGTATACTTGAGTTCAATTCTTTTGATGAGAGAGATAATTTCACCAGGTGCATCACTCTTTGATCTGATAAATATCACCCAACAAAATCTGGTGTATTCATCGACCACAACTAAAGTGTACCTCTTGCCAGCTTTAGTTTGAACATTCACTGGACCAAAGAGATCCATATGAAGCATGTGAAGAGGGTCAGTGATACTGAAATTCTGCTTGGTCTTGAAACTGGCTCTTTTCTTTTTGCCCATTTCACACCCTGGACATGGCTTCTCCTTTTTAAAGGAAAACAAAGGTATCTCATCCACCAGTTGCTTCCTTGACAACTTGTTGATATTTTTGAAATTAAGGTGGGATAACCGTTTATGCCACAGCCAGTTGGTGTCCTCATCAGCCTTGACATAGAAACAATGCTCTTTTGGAGCAGGCTCCATGTCCATGATGTACACATTCCCTTTTCTTGGTGCAATCATAACCACCTTCCAATCCTTGTTAAAGACAGTGCCTTGAACAATATCGAACAGTACCCTATATCCATCATCACAAAGTTGACTGACACTTATCAGGTTATATTTCAAACCATTAACAAATGCAACTCTTGTGAACTGGATCTGCCCATTGTCAACAACACCATATCCTTCAGTTTTCCCATTTCCATCATTACCAAATGTCACTGCCGGTCCATCACAGACAGTGAACTCTTCCAGCAGGGGCTTACATCCGGTCATAGTCAGGCCAACAGCGCTGTCCAGATACCAGATATTCTTCTTTCGATCGCCCTGCACACCCAAGTAAATAATTAGTTATTTTTGTGAACCCATCTTTTCTTGATGGGTCCACTAGACTTTTTCAGAGAAGTCCCAGGAGTTTGACTTGGTGTAGAACTGAATGAAGAAACTGGAGGGTTCTCTTCAGTTTCAGGAGTAAAAACAATTGGTTTGAGTAGAACTTTATCCTCCTTTTTCTTTTCAGAATTTGCTCCTATCTGAGCAGATTGTTTTGTCTTTTGTTTTTAAGGAGGGGTTTTGACATTTTGTTTTTCAACTGAAGAAGATGAAGCTCCTTCCAAATTTTTAATTCTGGCAGTACAACTTTGTACCTGCCTTGACAAATTTTGGAGTTGATTCTCCATTTTTAACAAAATGTTTTTCTCATCAGGCTGCTGGCCTATGGACTTGGGCACAGCGGGGGTTTTAGTCTTTTGAGTTTTGGACTCATTTGACTTGTGAGGTAGAGGATTGTCACCAAATTCCTTTTTAACTGGAGCTTTAGCCTTCTTGGCTCCAGTTTTGACCTCAACAGGGTTGGTCTTAGTGGATTCAGATTTGGCAGGGTCAAAGGAATCATAAGGAGTTTCAACTCTAACAGATTCTGGCATTTGGTGAATGGTGGGTAAAACAGCTGCCATCTGAAGATCACCAGATTTCCAGGCAGTTTTTTGAGCATCAATGGTTTTTGAAAAAGCGTCATAATTTTTACCAGATGCTTGTACCCAAGAATTGATAACCATGTGTTCCTTTTCAAGATCAAATTTTAGTTTTTGGTTATCTCTTTCCAATGCCTCATTTTTCAAATCTGACTCTTTAAGAGCCAACTGGACACTTTGCAAATCATTTATTTGACCTTTCATGTTGTTAAATTCAACCAAAACTGTTTCCAAGTATCTTTCACAGTCAGTTCTCATGGTTTCAACAAATAACAAGTCATCATTCAATGATTCAGCAATATCCAGTTTTAGTACTGAATCTAACTCGACATCATAATCCCTTACCTTCTTTAAAATGATGTCAACCCATTTTCCAGAAACAACATCATCTTTCACCACTGGTTGTTGATTTTCTAATGCCATGAAACACACATCTCTAATCTCTTCCTCATCATCAGATGAGTCATCAGAGAGTTCCCATTTCCCTTCAGTTTGAGCCATCATGCACTTGTTCTTTTCTTTCTCTTTTTCTTGTTCAAGAGACATGAGAGCAATCTGGGGCTTAAGTTTCTTGTATTTGGCCTTATAATCATCAGTTTTAACAAAATTTGGGACAATAGGACCAGTTTGGTTGTTCATCTGACTAGATCTGCATTCCTTCATGAAATGACCTTTCTTACCACATTTGTAGCAGATAAGATTAGCCTTATCCAGAGAAATTGAACTGGAAGCATTATTGGACCCATTAAGTCGGTTAGATTTATGCTTGAACCTATTAAAGGTTTTAGCAATCATGGCTACCAGATCATCATCGTCAGTTTCCTCACAACCATTACTTAGATTTGTGGTTAGGCCAGAGTTTAGTAAGTTGTTTAACATTTCCTTCATAGAATGTAACTGGACATTCTCAGTAGACATTAAAGTAGCACAAGGTTGCCCAGTAAAGTTGGCAACCTTGGAACTCTGAGCATGATTTAAAGCATCTTGCTCAGCCAATATTCTTGCAGCATCATTATCTTCAGTGAATCTGAAGGCTCCATAAAGGGAAGCAAGAGTATGGTTGTGCAAGGTCTTGCCTTGTCTTAAGACAAGAACCATGTGTGCCCATTTGGATGGCAAAACATCACAGAATTTTTCAAGAAGAATATCCTTATCCTTCTCCACTCCCAAGCCTCTAAGTTGATTAATTAGGCCAGTAAATCTGGTATAAGTACCAGTTAAGCTTTCATTGGGAAGAGCAAAGAAGGATTCATACTTCTTGTTAAGAGCAACCTTTCTGGTGACAATGGTGTCATTTCCTCCTTCAAACTGGAGAACTAATTCATCCCACATAGATTTAGCACTAGGAAATAGCACAAGTGTTGGAATTAGTTCCTCAGGAACAGCAGCAAGGATCATGTTTTTTAGTCTAGTATCAAGATCAACCAGTCTGCGATCCTCATCTGACCAATGTTCCTCAGATTTTTCCCTGGTGCCTCTTCTCCCAATAGGGTCGAGAAGAGGGCTAACACCACTGGACATGGGTATATATGGTCCATCCTTAAGGATTTTCAACATATACCTCTCTATTCCACCAAAATGCAAGAGCATTCTAGCTTTCCATGTACCAAATGTCTCACCATTCCCATCGAATTTGGGAACAGGAGTGTTGGAGTAATGTACATGAACATGGTTAGCTCCAGGAGTAGAAGTAGGAGGAGGAGGAGGAGGATTAGTATTTAAAGGAGTTGTAACATTAGGATTAGATTCATTTGGACCAGAACCATTCTCACCTTTAACAACCATCGAAGCAGACCTAGGTTATAGAATTGAAACAATTCAACCTGCATGCTCTGATACCACTTATTAGTCCCAAACTATTGCTAGATGGGTGCTGAAGATACCTCTATGTCAATGGTGAGTGAACTTTGCAACACAATCAATTAATCTGGATATGACCAGTTTGGATTGATTGTGTACCAGGTTAACTGGAGATTAATATATAAAGGTGACAGAATGTGTAAGTAAAATACAATGCAATAATATAAATGACAAGTATATAAATTGGTGAGACAATATGTATTTTTCAAGTGTATTTTATTTATTAATTGATTAAATAAAATACAAGGTTGTTGCGGAACCAAGATAATACAAGAATGTAAATATCCTAACAACCCATGAAATACAATTGATCTAAACTTGGTTCTAAACAATCAAAACACTTAAAGTTGTGAAATGTTCCTTTTTGCGATTCAGAGAATATTGCACAAGTTCACCAATATTGCAGAATGTATGTGTTTGCAAAGTTGTGAAAATGCTTGTGCAAGGACCTCTATTTATAGTCGAAGATTGAGCATTGGGATCTCAACTTCGACGTACAAATATGGTTGACAGCACACAAAAGTATTGTTAAATAATCCTTTGTGTGTGCTAAATAAAGTAAGACAAAAGGTTACTTTATTCAACCACTCTACATCTTTGCACTTTTATCCACAGACAAGATTATTGTCCGGTTAAAAGGATGTAGTGTAAAAGGTCCTCCTCGTGATCAGTGTAAAGCTTTGTAAGAGCATTTACACTGGAGGATTCTGCAGTTGATTGATCTGGTAGATTGTCAACTGGGCTTCGCTGCTATTGCCAATCTCTGTCTTCCATTTGTTGTCTTCGACTTCAACTGGAAGGTCTTCAGATTCTAGTCTTCAGATCTCAACTGGAGGAAGTCATCAGTTGCTAAAACTGTACAATGCAACTGGACTTCTAATATTTCGGACAATTCTTCATGCTCTCCAGATGTCGCTGGAGAGCTCCAGTTTATAGCTTAAACTAGACCTAATAAAAGCCTCATTCAATAATTGCTCGATTTTCAAGACAATACAACACTAAGTTGTACTATATCCATCTTTTCATGTGATTCACTTATATGAATTTGGATCATCCATTCTTTAATAATCTATGAATCTCCCCATTGGATGTCCAATTTGCAAAATTATGCCTCGTTATTGCATGCGGGCAATTGTGTCATACCCATATTTTGTTTCTCCATATATTGACACAATAATCTCAAAACCAATATCGTTCATAAAACCGTTCATATATATATGTTGATCATTAAAATATGATACATGCTCCAAGCATTTTATATCCATGTGAAACTTTAAGCCATTTGTAGACTATAATGATAGCAAGGAGATACAAATAACTATTTGTATATTACGGTATTCAAATCTACCAATAATATGATCAACCATTGGAGAAATATATCTAGGTCTTTGCGAAAATATATTGTGGCATCAATTGTTCCATATACGTCAATATATCAATTTCTTATTTTGCTTTACCACAAAGACCAATTTAATTCGGTAGCATTACTTGTCTTGCAATTTTAGCCAACATATCTCAATTTTTGCACCTTATAGCATATATGCTCTTATAATTTGCACGCATATTTTTTAGCTTCATATAGTACACATAATCATTGTCGACATCAATCTTATTTCGATTCCATGCTATTAATACAATACTTGACATGATATATGTTTCTAAGAGATCTCTTTATTATTCAAATATCAGCGGTTCCTTATGAACCATCATGTCTATTGTCTTTTTAAGACTCATGTCTGGGTCTTTTCACCTCAATATGACCATCACATTTATTGCTCCTTTCTATTTTCAGTTTCGAGGCTTTTTATTTGGAATCGATATACCATTTTGCATGCGTAACATAGACTTATATAAGTCATCATTATGAGATACGATCACCATTAGAGCATTGAAAATCAATGTATATGGCTTTATTTGATTTAGTGAACGTGTAAGTTAATTGTCAAACTCAAGTGAATCAATCACCATATAAACCTTATGTTCATGTTAGTAAGCTCACAATAATTATTATAAATTGTTTGATCTCTCCCCCTGAATAGATTCCTCTTTTGAAATACATCTCCTTTTTTCTTTGTTATAGGATATATACTATATCCAAGATAACGGGGATTATTGGCATGATGCAAGCTCATATTGTATAATAACTTTGCCCAGACATATAATTCAGAGTTTTGCTCTCATTTAATTTGCAATAGACGCTTAAAAAGCGCTTTAAAATCCACCACCATTTACGAATACTCGCAAACTTATCGCTTTTGAATAACTAAATGTTATATGAG
This sequence comes from Erigeron canadensis, assembly GCF_010389155.1. Lineage (NCBI taxonomy): Eukaryota > Viridiplantae > Streptophyta > Magnoliopsida > Asterales > Asteraceae > Erigeron > Erigeron canadensis. The sequence goes on along the minus strand of NC_057767.1, from coordinate 20,654,990 downwards.
ATGTATAGGCCACATAAATCCTCTTGTATCATCTTTAGATATTTAAGGAATGAGTCCCCACTTGGCTAACAATTGGTGAATAATTGATATTTTCTGAGAACTTATAAACTCATTACTTTGAAGAATCTACAGATCATCTTTTGCATCATAATGACTCGGGATGGTCAACCAGTCATGCCAAACAATAATAACAAAATCATGGTTCATAAACTTCTAGTTATGACCATATGTGATTCAAGTACATTTTGCATTGTATAATATATATACAACGATGATACCAAAGTGTATCATTTACTCTTAAATGTTGTTCCTTTTGATCAAATTATATTAGCTATCGAAGCAGCTCTTTAGGAACCAACAATATGTCAATAATATGACAATCTTTAATACATATATAATGTCGTTGAAGTGAATAACGACATATTATATATAGTCGTTTTTCTTTAGTCACTAATAATTTGGTCACTCATTGTGACAACTCGTGTTCATAATAGAAACACTATGATAAGTGAACTCTCATCCTCATTTGATCATATATAAGTCGATCATTGCTAGTGTGATCTCGTGTTCTTAAAAGAAACACCTTGATATTTTAATTTTCATGACCATGAAATATTGAGCATTCCGATCGCATGTAATTGCATTCACTTTAGTGAATGAATAAAACACCACTAGATGTATTTAGAACTTTATCAAATTGCTTTCATATAAGCATCTATGTGATGTTGCACTCTCTTATATTTTTCAATATTGCAACTTCATGTGCAACTAACTAGAACAAGATTGTAGAAAAAACGCATGTTTGTGATTATCATAGAAATTTTATGACTATTGGCACAAATTTTGATATGTTATCATATTGAGCTCTTATAAAGGATCTTCGTGATTATATCACACCAATTTGGTGATCCTTTTCTTCAATAAAATGAAAGGTTTTCAAAAACATGAAGTTTGCATACGCCAATTGATCATGGTATTTTATGTCGATCAATTTTTCGACATAATCACATGAATATTGATAATTAAACCAAACTTTGATCCGACAAAATCAAAAGTTGCACAATAATTTATAGGTATGATTTCCAACGAAGAATCATTAAGAACTTTTGAACTACATGACGTAGTTTAATCAATAACTTATTGTTATTTTTCATTTGCATATCAGCAAAAAGATCATCAAAGAACTTCATATTCTTTATTAAATAGGAACTACTCGTAGTAGTAATCAATGACATATCTATATTAATCTCTACGAAGAATTTTGAAAAAACTTCATGTCAAATAAACATAACTCTAAGTATTTGACATAATCGCATGGTATTTGATAACCATGTTGCGTAATAAACTAATGTTATTAGCAAATTATACAATTTTTGATCCAACAAAATCAAAAGTAATATTAGTCCATTTGACATAACATGTAGTTAGGATTCTCTATAAAGAATCATTAAGAGTTTTTGATTTGTAACAATTGTCAACTAACCATTGAGATTTCTCATAATTGTAACGGGTATTTCACCACTAAAATATTCAAGCGTTCACATGATTCTAACGAGTCTTTCATCGTAATATATTTGCTTTTGAAATCCTCATGGAGGTGATGTTGGAGAAAAATCATTGATTTTTCATGCTCTTGCAAATAGGGATGGCAAAAAAACCCGACCCGACGGGGAAACCCGATACCTGAACCTGTTCGGGGCAGGGAGTGGGGCATGTCCACCCCGATCCGACCCGATATCAATAACTATATATATATACTTATATGTGATTAGTTTTGAATTTATATTTCACCTTTGTAATTACAATTATTTACGCTTATATCAACTACTTTGTATCTAAATTCCACACTTGCATATCCATTTCTCAAAACATCAAGAGCATGTAGTGTGATTTCTCAAGTTAAACAAGATTTTGGTAATTATTATTGAAAAATAACTATTCTTATCGGGTCAGATTTCGGGTTTTTGGGGTATTATTTTACCCCCGACAGGGTCCTCGATAAGGTACTCGATGGGTATCGGATCGGGTTCGGGTCGCATATTCCTTATCGGGTTCGGGTTCGGGTTTGACACTTCCCACTCCGAACCCGACCTATTGCCATTCCTACTTGTAAAGTGGTCTAATCCAACTTAATTGTGTCTCCAAGATTATTTGGAGATTGATTAATTTGATATATCAATAATAATTATTTTCACCTTTGCAATATTTTTCATTGTAACTACAAAATACGAGAATATGTAGTCACTTGTAACTCTTGCATAATAAACCTTAGTTTATTAGCCTCGTATTGAATTCAATTGTCATTGTAAATAACCGTTGTTATTTACTTATATGAGCTACAATTATTTATGTTTTGAATAAATTCAAAGAGTAACAAAGAACTACATGATCTTTTAACATAGGACTCATAAAACCTTTTGTTTCATTCATAACTTTGATCATATTATTTTTTCTTCAATCCAAAAAAAAATGAAACTTTTGAGTTTCCTGTGCATATCATAGTGATGATTCACCTTAGTGAATAACGAAAAAACAATCGAGAAAACCTTAAAGTTTCTTTATGCATAACCGTAGTTATGATTCACCTTAGTGAATAACGAAAGAACAATTAGTGAGGAAACCTTGAAGTTTCTTATGCATAACCGTAGTTATGATATATTCACCTTAGTGAATAACGAAAAAACAATTAGTTCTTTTTTTATTGTATAACTAATGTTATTAAATCATTAATCGCTTCAAGCAATTTTAAAAATTAATAAAATAAAATCTTAAGTTTCTTATGCATAACGGTAATACATTATGATTCACTTTAGTGAATAACAAAAGAACTATATGTAAACTCCATATCCAACCCGACATAATTGAATGTCGTCTTGTTTCTCATTAAGAAATCATGGCTGAAGTCTTATTCGAAAATTTTTATTTAGGGTTTTTAGTCATTATAAAAATAAAACAAGCATGAAGCCGACGAGTTGTTTTCTTGTCATCAATTAATTTGTACTTAAAATGATAGTTATCCAAATCGGACCATTTGTCGAACTAAAGATGATCGTAATCAAGTTTAGCGACCGTTAGTGATCAATTCAGATAAATCATTCAAATATACATATATAAAATTATTCTTATATACTTGTTCCATCAAAAAAAACATAGATAAGTTACATACTTAATTAATTGGCAATAATCTCACCTTGGTAAAAATTACCTTATAGCATCAGATAAAGAAAATTACCTTATAGCATCAGATAAAGATGAACATGCGCATGCGCATGAGTTATCCGAATTTAAATTGAAAATCAACCGTGAAATTAAACAACTTTTTTTTCTTATATGTACATTATTTTTAGAAAGAAAAAGAATCAGCTTTGTGTAATACGAGAAAACATATGTCAAAAAAAATTTGTTTAATAAACTATTGGAAAAAAAATCTTAATTGATAAAAAAAAAAACCCATGATAAAATACACGTGAAGTTTCATAAGCGAAATCAACATCATACCTCAATGAAGTATGCTTTAATTGTTTCGAATACTCTAACGAATTGATCGGCCGAATTATATTTTCTAAGGTTTAGAGGCTATCATGTTGATAACGTGTTATAATGTGGAAAGAAGAGTTGAGGGAGAATAAAGAGAATTCTATTTATGAGGGATTACAATATGCCTTATATTTATAGGCAAACATATAAAATATTGTAGAGATTTATAAAGGTTATAATATGAAAGGTGAATATCTACCATAATATAAAATCATAATAACTATCATATTTTACTATATATAAAAATTATTAACCACATTAAAAAAAAAATAAAAAAAATAAGACATGTAAATTGAACAAACTACCTTAATGAAATAAATCATTATTAATCTTTAATATTAAAATACACTATCAAACATCAGTCTCTTATATATTATGAAGATATCTACTATCGATACTATCTAATAAAATAAACCATTTTTTTCCCTTAAACTTTATGTCTTTGAAAACCAAAAATATTTGTCTCATTTATTCACTAATTTAAACATCTTCATCTAATATACGTATAATACTCTTAATGAAATAATTTAAGGTGTAGATCCCTATACACTTAAAATAACTACAATAACACCTTTAACATCAATTATTTTTACATTAACCACTATCGTCACCTCGATCACCATCCCCACTGTCGTCCTCACCATCGTCACCCCTAGGGCTGTCAATGGGTTCGGGTTGACGGGTCGAAAATCTTTGACCCTAACCCAACCCATTAAAAATTTAAGCTCAGAAATTTCAATCTTAACCCATTACCTGTCAATCTGAACCCAACCTACCAACCTGAAAAAAATCGGGTTGACAAGTCAAGTTTCGGGTTGGCGGGTCAAATGAGTTGGTAGATTGACGGGTTGACGGGGTGATTTCAGGTCAAACAGGTCATATGGGTCGTGGGTTGGTGGGTAAATTTCAGGTCAAATGGGTCATGGGTTGGCGGATCAAATAGGTTACTTGGTCGACCTATTAAAAAATGGTTTATATTAAAAGATTTTACTAAAGCATTTTATTTTTGTTATTCTTTTCTATTTAGTGTTTCAATTTTAATTTTCATAAAAACTGTCTACTTCATTTAATTATAGCAACGGTCATGATATGAATTGTGGTGGTTCATTTTTCAAAATGCATTAGAGCTAGCTTAAGCTGAAAAGGGTATATGATCTAGTTAGATATAACATACTTAACTGGATCTTAATATGCCCAACCATTAGAACTATTTAGTCAATTGGTAAAGGTGTGTAAGTAAACATAAATGTCATAAGTGTTTGTGTAAGAACTACATTAGATTTATGGTTTATCTTTAATACTTGCACTATTGATTGTACATGAAAAAAGGTAGAAAAATCCTAAGAAAGACAATCAGTTGATTTGATAAAAGATTTATATGAGCTATAAATAAATTAATCTATACACATCAAGTTATGTCTCTTTGCGTGTATGGGGAATAAGTGCGTAGTATCTAATTAGCATGCATGACTGTTTTGTGAGAGTATGTCTATATTCGTGATTCACAAATGCAATGAATAATAAGAATAAATAAAATGTCTCACAGGTAACTAGTAGAACTATTTGTTATACTATACAAACCTTAAATTGAGTACTTAACTTGTCTGCATAGAGAGTAAGACTTAGCTGTCAGACAATCAGGGGTTAGAACGGTTTTAAAGGTATTAACATGGACAAAAGATTAGCTTCTAGATTTGACTAAGTATCTTTGCATTGTAAGTTCTGGCTTCCTGATTTTATCTGAAGTTTTCTCAAAGACAATTGCATGATTATCCTTTGAATGTCTTGAAAAGTATAAAATTTTTACCACTTGTAGTTGTGTCTCTATTCTTAAATGTGATAAGTGAATTATTTGAGGGTTTCCCCTATGTTTTATTGATCGTTTTTAATATGAAACAGAAGTAAAACACAGAAAATCGGATGCTTTCGAAGGAACGAGCGCCGCTTTTAGCAAAAGACAAACTTTTGTTTCTTATTTGATTCGAACGAAAGAAAGACAGGTTCGGAACTATTGTCTTTTTATTGGATTTTTTTAAAGCTTAGTTTTATTTTATTTATTTTTTGTATTTTGGACTCATCTATATTTATGTTATATTATAATTCTTATTTTGATTTTATGCATTGAAGCTATACGCGCATTGCAAATGTAGGAGTTCGAGTCTTGTTAGCTTGGTGACAATATGACAGTAGTAAGGATCCTACGTTGGAACTTATATTTGAAAAAGAACAAGTATGGCACACTTTCATATATATTCCGCTTCTTCCATTTCAACTTTTTTAATTATGTGTAGATAATCAAGCTATAATTGTTAGTGTTCGTTTTATTGTGTTTTCTGTAGTTGTTGCTTTTTATATGAAAAAATATTTATTATCTAAAAAATATTTAATAGAGTGTATATAAACACATACAAATGTCTAACCTCCTAAACAACTTACTATACAAGAATGAAATAGTTCAAATCATTTATAAATGTACATAAAACATGTAATTTATAATGTATCATCTTTTGACTCGTAAAACCTTAACCACTCTCACTTTTAGTTGTTATTATTACATAACGAATCATCACGAAAAATGTTATCTTCATTTAAAATTAAATTATTGTATGTATATATTCTATGTTTAGTTCTTTTGAAATTTATGCTTTTTCTTTGTAATAATGTTTATTACCTTATGCTTTTTAGACATTTTACTTGAATCTATATGAACGTGTACTTTATGATATGAAGAAAACTAAAGATGGTGCTGTTACATACCCAAGTTGGGTGGAAACACTTTCACATTTTAAATTTTTAATAGTTTTTCAAATTCAAAATGTGATTTTGATTTTTGAGCAACTTATATTGAAAAATAAGGATATGAAAGGTATTTCACCCAACTTAGGTGTACGATAGCACCACCCTCACTTTTCCCTTATGATATATAATCATTCATTGCAACCTTCACGGTTGTTTTTATTATATATAGTTTACGATAAATCAATGAAAGCAAAAGGAGAAAAAGTTCATTTTTGATTTTTTTTTCTTTTCACATTTTTTTTTCATTCTCTCTTTAATTAACAGGTTCCAAAAAAAAAATTATACAAAACTTAAAACAAAAAAATATTCAAAGGGAATACCCCGTAAGTTATAGACGGAGCTTGTGAGTCTATGGCGTAGCTATGATGGCTAAGGGCAGAGCCCGTTAGGTAGATCACCCTATCACTAATCACCCTGTATGACTTATCACTCTCACCAGCTACCCCTTATTAAATATCCTTACGGGCGAAGCCCGTATTGTACCCTTAAATGTATAGCTCGCTAACTCGGTTTTTTTTTCCTTTTTTTTGTGCAACAAGTTAATTAAAAAAGAATAAAAAATTGGAAAAAAAAAAACAAGCTAGAAAAAACAAAAAAAACAACCTCCTTTCTATTCTCTTCTTAAGAACCTTCTATCTAGATCTCTATCATATATATATATATATATATATAAGAGGAAAGTTATTTGTAGTTTATGTACTTTTTATAGTACATGTGTAACTTAACTTACACACTTCTTCTTTTTTCTTCCTTCCATCTCCGACCACCACCACCACCACCATGATCATCTCCGACCACCACCATGATCCTCCGGCGACGGCGACCATCTCCGGCGAGACTTACACATATGTAACTAACTTACACATGTGTAAGTACAACTTTTTTTTAGCATTTTAGCGTTTAAAATTTCTAGGTTTTTTCCTTCGCGAGACAACCACCACCAGCCACCATCATCTCCGACCACCCAGCGAAGGCGCCTGCGCCGGCAGCAAGGGCGGAGCCCGTTCCGTAGCACACCACCACCATCTCTTGGATCGCCGCCCATTAAATCCATATGATTCCCATATGCGTCCCTTGATGGTTAATTTTAGAACGGATAAAGGCCTCTGGCCTGTACCGTAAACACCCGAAAACGAACCTGATTCTCGCTGGAAAATTAACCTACACATGTGTAAGTTGTACTTACACATGTGTAAGTTTCGCCGGAGATGGTCGCCGTCGCTGGAGTATCATGGTGGTGGTCGGAGATGGAAGGAAGAAGGAAGAAGAAGTGTGTATGTTTAGTTACACATGTTACACATGTACTATAAAAAGTACATGTACTACAAATAACTCATCCCTATATATATATATATTAGGTAGAGTTAACGTGAGAACCAAAACATGGAGAGAACCGTGGGAACCACTAGTTTCCCTCCCTTTTTATCTTTCTTGGTGTGGTTTTAAATTTTTTGAGTTTTATTTTTTGAATTCTTTTTTTTTTTACCTTTTTATTTCTTTTTAACAAAAACCCATTCCAAAAAAATAATAATAATAATTTTTTTTGTAAAAAATCATATGGGTTGCGTGTTGAAAATGTATGGATACGGTATGGGCGTGGCCCTTATCGGTTTTAAAGGAGTTGTCACCGGACGCATATGAGAATGATATGGATTTGATGGGCGATGATCCAAGAGATGGTGGCAGTTGGATATGGTACGGGCGTAACCCTTAACTCTTATTTTGGTGCTTCTCACGGTTTTCATTAATTTTTTGGTTCTCACTTGATCGCTTTACTATATATTTATATATATAAATAGGATAGAAATCAAAAGAGAAGATACTTTAATGAGAGAAATAAGTGAAAATTCGTTTTTTATTTTTTTCTATGCTCGTTTTTTTTATTTTTTTTCTTATTTTTCACTTTTTTCATTCTCTCTTTGTTAACTAATTCCGATAAAACATTAAAAAAAATTTTTCAAAAGACGTAGCCCGTAAGTTATAGGCGAAGTCTGTCAGTGTATAGCGGAACCATGATGGGTAAGAGCGGAGCTTAGGTAGATAAACTATTACCAATCACCCCCTATGACCTATCACTCACACTAGCTACCTCTTATTAATATCTTTAAGGACGAAACCCGTATTGTATCCTTATTTGTATAACCCACTAACACGAATTAGAAAAAAATTATTAAAAATATAAAAAAAGAGCTAGAAAAAAAAAACCAACATTCTCTCTTCTTTCTGTATGAAAATTATATGTGTGTGTGTGTTTGTGTGTGGGGTAGAGATACAGAAAGAAGAGAGAATGTTGGTTTTTTTTTCTAACTCTTTTTTGTAAGAACCGTGAGAACTCCTAAATTTTATATTGGATCACATGCTTTTCTTGTTCATTCACATGTGAAACGTTATAAAAATATATGTCGTAGAAGAATTTTTTTTTCAAAACCTTATATATAGTCATTTGTCACATATGAACTGAAGTTGTGAACAAATTTATTCACAAGTTCACAAAAGGCTACTTTGAAGATTTCTTAAAAAATTTTATTCTACAACATATATTTTTATATCATTTCACATGTAAATGAACAAAAAAACATGCGAACAAACATATAAGTTAAGAGTTCTCATAATTCTAAAAAAAAAATGCTTCTCAAAATAAAAATCTCTCTATTCAAAATTTTGTGTCCCTATGAAAATGTTTCCAAACCTGCAATCGGATTTAACTCTTGATATACGAGTATTTAGTAACAAAAAGAGACCGACCGTGATTATTAGCATCAACATTTAACATGTATGCAAAGCGGAAAAGATTGGTGGAAAATTTTAACTTTTTTTAATAGAATGAAAACTATTATAATATTAAAAGGACAACTAATGTAGAAAACAATAGAAAAATAGTAAGAGTAATATTTTAAACTTGGTTTCATGTGGTTGTTTGAAAAGTTTTAAAGAGCACCACAAGCCAGAAGGCCAGAAGGGTTGCTTTGGTTACTCTCTTTCTCATAAATGGACAGATAGATAAATTCCATTTCAGTGATATTAAAATATTTTACGTTATTATTAAGATTAAGAATCTTTTAATTTGATTCATTAATAAAACCTTTAAAAAGGTAAATAACGGTGACTTTTTTAAATGAGTAAAAAATAGGAGTGACCTTTTCAAACATCTCTAAATCTCTAAATATATATAAAAAAGAAACTTTAATTATAAAATGGAAAAATTTGAACCTTATAGAACTTAACTTTTAATTAAAACAATTAAATAAGATTGATAATGTCATTTCCCTTTTATAGCCTTTTCTAAATTTAATTTCATTTTAATAAATTTAAATATGATGTAAATTTCTACATTTTATAATTACAGAAAGTAATTAATTTAATAAAATAATTATGAAAATTAATTCATAAACTTTATGAATTATATATGTTTTATTTGTTATTTATAAACTTTATGAATTAATTCATAAACTTTAAGAATTATATAATGTTAAAAAAAATTCATAAACTTTATATTATTTTTAAAAAAAACCTTTTTTTTAGTTGTTATTAAATTATGACTATATATATGTTTTATTGATATAATATAATAGTTATTGGTTATAATTATGTATTTAACTTTATCTTATAATATTTAATAAAACATATATCTAATCTATATATAGCATCTAGAATAATCAAAATGTAAAAAGTTATAAAAATGACAACATCGCTAAATTTTAATATCTTTTATTTATGATTGTTAAATTCATAAAATGATACAAAATAATATAAAGATTAAGTATGTGAACAATTGATCACTAAAATCCCTTTTCTTTTTTCTTTATATCTAAAGCATGCAATTCTTTTTCTAACAAATATAAGATTATTGTTTTACAACTCCTTTTATTTACAATTTATCAATACAATATCATGAAATATTAATACTTTATTAGTTATATATGTTTATCCGCATATTACGCGGGATATAATCTAATTGATTCAAAAACCAAATATATCTAGTATCGATTAAAAAATAAATAATTAATAAGAAAAAATCTAATAATTCCAAATAAGTTTTTCTTAAAAAGTATTGATGTCATCACAATTTTACTTTATTTATATAAGAACAAATTTTATAGTTCAAAACGTTTAACAAAAATAATACCTCTATTAATTTATAAGTTATACTTTCCCCGTATTGTATAAAAGTTCATTGTTACTTCCGTTTATAATATAATCTATCAATATATTAAAACAAGATTGTGTATTTTTTTGATTGACACTTGACACATTCCTTGCACGACATGTGTCACTTTTGGTCTAATAAAAAAGATTCCTATATAATTACCTAATTGTAATCAAATACTAAATTTTCTTTAGATTTAATACAAAAATCTTTTTTGATCGACACTTGGCGCATTATTTGCACAAATGTGTCACTTTGGTGTAACTAAAAAAGAAATCCTAATTCATAATTATCTAAGTGTAATTAAATACTAATCTTTAGATTTAATATATATATATATATATCATTAAATATATATTATACAATTCATGGGGTTTAATATAATATGTGAAAGGATTTGTATCCAAAGTTAGGTATCTAACAACCACATCTTAATATATACTATAAGACAGTTGAACTAATAACTAATTAGCTAATCACATCGTTCGATTTCATCAAATTGACTTTTGATGATGTCATCATTTAGATAAACTACAAATTAAAAATCCTAATAATCATTATCCAAATATATTATTATATTAATATCTATATTAATTTGTAGAAAAAATCTCATTAATTTACACTTTTTTGTTTTTTTATCAATAATTTACATTTTTTAGCACTGAATACTTAATTTATAATTATTTTTAGCCATCAACTTGAGAGAATTTTTTAAAATTTACTATCATTTAATTAAATAAAAAATATTTAACATATGGAAGATTTTCTACAAAAAATTATTTGAAAACCTAATGACTTATTAACAAATATTAGAAGAGTCCTAATTGTTATCAAAGAATATAAAATCAATCCTAATTGTTATCATATTATCATAGAACAAAGTGATTGAAAATAAACATATGCGTGTTATGAACGCGCATCATGATTAAATACATATACTTGAATGTCAAGTTCCGGATCACAAATATGTACTTATTTTAATTTTTAATTATTTTTTCTAATAATATCACATTATGAGTACATCTGTTTCAAAATATATTATAATGGAGAAATTATTATATATAGCATGTGCCTTGTGGAATGACTACGACAAACAATTCCATCAATATGTCTAGGCTAATAATGACAGTGAGGAACCTATGATTATTGTACTACAACTTGCAAAATATAACACTTAAAACCGTGTTTTTTTAAAATTGTAAGCTTTTTTGACTTAAATGTATTAAAATCTAATATTGTTAATATCGTAAATCTCGTGTCCAGTGTTGGACACGGGTCTAAAATCTAGTATTCTCTATTCACTATATAAATATAATTATATCATCATATATTATATAATCCGTATATCGTACGGGCATTAGAACTAGTTAATATAATAATACCGTATCAATAACAAACATAATAGTTGAGGCTACACTACCTACCGTAAATTTATGCTAGTAAGCTTATACTAACAAATTACGTTTATACTATCATCAAGTTACTCAATTGTTTGATGTAGCGTTTGAGGTTATCTAGGTACCATTAGTTCTGTCAATCAGAAAAGGAAAAAAGTATATCATTGATTATATGAAATTTACATATCGAGATTTACTTTGTTTGACTTACTATGGAAATACTTGTATATATATATATATATGAGAGAGAATGTCCGCGCGTTGCGGCGATGAGATGGTGGGGATAGGTCAAGTCATAGAGTGTGATAGCCAAATGCCTTAGCCGTACGAGATCGGATTTAAAAATTCGTTGAAAGTATATCGAATGAAAATCTCTAATGAAAGTGCATGAAATTTTAAGAATACCCATACAATTTTTATAATTTATCAACATACGGTTTTTGAGATAAAAGATCTTGAATGAATTAGAGGAATAAAATAATTTATGGAGGAGAGAAAAAAAATTAGTGGTTGAGATTTGAAGAGAGAGAAAAAATGAATGGTTGAACTTTAAGGGTATAATAGATATATTACATAGAGATGTTTAAATTATTGAATAAAGAAGAGGGGTATTTTCATCGTTTCAAATCATCTTTTCTTAAATAAAAAAGGTGTTCCTCTTTTATTAGATAACAAGACAAAGTACCCGCGCATTGCGGCGGTTAGATGGTGGGAGTGATAGGTCTTAAAGTATGATAGATAATAGGAGGTGATAAGTCATAGAGTGTGATAGCCAAATGCCTTAGCCGTCCAGGCTCTGCCCTCAGATTTAAAAATTCATCGAATGTATATGGAATGACATATCTAATGAAAGAGCATAAAATTTTAAGAACACTCATATAATTATTATAATTTATTGATGTACGGTTTTTGAGATAAAAGATTTTGAATGAATTAGAGTAATAAAATGATTTATGGAGGAGAGAGAAAAATAAGTGGTTGAGATTTAAGAAAAGAGAAAAAAAATGAGTAGTTAAGATTTATTATTAAGGTTGAATGTTGAAAAGTTGAAAGTTCAAAAGTGGATTTGCTTTATAATATAGTATAGATATTAACTAGTCTTTATTCCATCCGATGAACGTCGATTCAAAACATATGTCTTGTATATCTCATTTCAATATGTTCTTGGATTTCATAATAAACTAGTTTGAATACCCGTGCGTGATGTACGGTTTAATAAATGGATTTTATATATAGTGATTTTTTTGGTAAATATGTATTGTATGTTTTTTAAATACTATAAATATGATTTTTTTTTATATTTTCAAAATTTTAACAATCAACTCATGTTTACGTTAAAGTTATTCAATGATAATAAACATACACTCATGTTATATGGTTAAAGAAAACATTATACCTTTTTTTTTCCCGATTAACAATTATATGCTGACTTTAAAAATAAACATCCTGGCTCAATATTCGAGCTTTCGAAATTATCATATCAATACAACTTTGTTTATACCGTATCATTATTATAGCTTTTTATATAATATATAATACTAATAATAATAGTTTAATATAAGAGTTTGAGTCATACTAAAAATCTATATCTATATTTATAAAATTAATTAATTAAAGTTAAAAATATTTATTATTAATATGGAGACACATGTCGTGTAATGAACGTGTCAAGTGTCGCTCAAATAATGTTCCAATCTGTTAGAACCAGTTTCATCCAAACTGGACAGTCTCCAGTTGCATCTGGAGACCAGAAGATTTGTCCAGAAATATATTGAAGTCCAGTTGCAACGTATAGTTTATGCAACTGAAGACTTCCTCCAGTTGAGATTTGATCAGAACTGAAGACATTCCAATTGACGTCAAAGACAACAAATGGAAGATAGAGAATGACAATGGCAGCGAATCCCAGTTGGCATTCTACTCAGATCGAAATTGGAGAATATCAGTTTAAAGCCTTTACAATGCTTTACACTGTTTACGAGGAAGACCTTTTTGCTTAATGCAGCTTTATACAGACAATATCATTTGTCTATGATTAAAGTACAAAAGTGCATAAAGCAGGTTAGATAAAGTAATGTATTGAATTACCTTATCAAGCATTTCAAAGGAACTCACTTAGTTTCCTTAAATGCTGTCAACCATATTTATACGACAAAGTTGGATTCCCAATGCCAACTTTGTCTATAAATAGAGGTCTTTGCACAACAAGAAAATAACTTTGCATATTCGGACTTTTGCAATATTCTTGGTGTACTTGTGCAATATTCTCTCAATCGTAAAAGGGAACACTTCACAACTTTAAGTGTTTCGATTGTTAAAAGAGAATTTCCTAGTATAGATCATTTGTATTTCATAGGTTGTTAGGATATTTACATTTGTGTATTATCTTGGTTCCGCAACAACCTTGTATTTTATTTAGTACCAATAAATAAAATACATTTGAAAATTACAACTTGGTCTCACCATTTTATTTCAGTATACTTACTTACTTATTACATTGTCTTTCTCTTTAAGTAATCTATTCAAGGACTTGGTATACAATCACTGTAACTGGTCGTCTCCAGTTTAGTGTTTATATTGCAAAGAACTCTCACCATTGACATAGAGGTGTCTTCAGTTAGTACCATCTCTTGAGTTGGGACTTATAAGTGGTATCAGAGCAGAAGGCTAACATAATTGCCTAGATCTGCTAAGATGTCTACTACTGAAGGTGAGAATGGTCCTGGAAATGATGAAAACACTAATGTTAACAATACCATACCTAATCAAAATGCTAATAACAATCCTCCTCCACCTCCTCCCAATGCCCCAAACCATGTCCATGTACATTACTCAAATACTCCTGTTCCCAAATTTGATGGGAATGGTGAAACATTTGGGACATGGAAGGCCAGAATGCTGCTGCATTTTGGTGGGATTGAAAGGTATATGTTAAAAATACTTAAGGATGGACCTATATACCCATGTATCTTATAAACAATTATATAATAGCAGGTTTAAAAATATTTAATATCACCATACAATGATAAAAAAAAAATTTACATGCTATTAAAAACATAAAAAAATTACCAAAAAAAATTTAATTAATAAATAAATATAAAGAAAATCTCTGGTAAAAGAAAAATATATATAAATTATACGTATGTGAAGATTTACATTAAATCAAACAGTATATGTGTATCTAAAAAAACATAGTTTGGAACATAATTTGAACTTTTAGCTAAAAACGAATGTTAAATCAAAATTACATAAAGAACTAAAATATCAGCTTTGTATATACTACACAAACAAATTAGATCAATAAATAATTTATCATTTTGAAAAAAAACTTATACGATTATACATGAAAGAATGTCACTTTTAAATAGAAATAATAAAATGAATATCAAAATGTAACATTCGTGAACTTTCGTAATTAACGTGACTAATTGTAATTTAAACTCCTCATTTAGTAAAATTTCATTTAAATTGACTCGTTGACGTGATGTGTGCGGATTTAATTTATTCTTGGATAATAAAATGACCTAAATGTTATTTGACGATTTTAAGACGTGCTTTATGCTAGTCGATATTTTATTACGGTATTAAGTCGGTAAATGACGTAACGTGGCGTTTAACTAATTAGAATTGATTACGTAACGTGGGTCGACCCATGACCCATGAACCACCATACTTGACCCAACCTCATCTAAAACACCCAATCCTCACCCTCCACCCTTATCCATTCATTTTTTTTTTCTCACTGCATTCATTGCAAGAACTTTGACTCTCTCTCTCTCTCTCACTAAATTCTTGCACCAATTAAATGTTGTTCTAGATAGATTGGTAATAAATCCATCATCACAATCATCATTTAATCATCATATAAAAAGTTGGAATCTTCAAGTGCAAGAAATAGCCATTTTCGGGTTAAATTCGGGTTTAAGGATTTGTTGGAAGTTTCGGTAAGTTAAACTCGTCTCAATAATATCATTTTATATATGTAAACTCATTTCTAATCATATCTAAGCATTCTTAAGTTAATTGGTAGTCAAAATCGTTTATGGGTAAAAATTAGGGTTCTAACTAACTAAATGGGTCAAAAACCTAATTTTCGGATTTAAGTATGTGATGGATCGAAATTTGAGTGGGTTATGTTTAAAATTGTTAGGTCGAAAATCAACGAAGTATGATTTGTTCAAAATAGTTGAAGTTCAGTGAAGAAAGCTTGCTCAGGATTCTGAAGTCATTCAGAATAAAGCTCACTGAAGCTTCACTTCAGATTCAGAATCAACCTACACTGAAGACGTTCAGACTGAAGTCAAAGACTAAAGACTGAAGAAGAAGATCATCTCAGAAGCAGAGCTCAGAGAAGATCTTACCTGAAGTTGAATCTGAAGAGGCTCAGTGAAAAAGTATTTACAACACTTTTTCACTGATTACGAGGAAAGTCTTTTTGCAGCTTTAACTACCTTTACCCGGTTAATATCTTTATACCTGGGATTGAGATAGTTTTGGCAAAAGGTTGGGAATAAAGTATGTCAAGTCACATCAAAGAAACTTACATACTTTACCTTAAACAAACATGTTATGGATTTGTCCAACAAATCCATAAATGCACCCAACCATATTTGTACGGCATTTTCCATGTCATCAAGACTTGTTTGCCTATAAATATAAGACTTCTCACACTTGCTAAAATGCTTGGAACTTTGACAATTGCAACGTGTGATATTACTCTAAGTATTCTTACGAGTAATTCCTTGTAGCATGGATCATTTGTATTTCTATGGTTGTTTAGATATCTTCACAAGTGTGATTATCTTTGTTCCGCAACAACTCTTGTATTTTGTTTATAGCAATAAATAAAATAAATTGAAAAATACATCTTGACTCATTGTCATAATACTTGAATATAATTAGTATTTATATAGTTTCAAGCACTCGTTCTTTATTGTTCATATCCATATCTGGATCGTGGTTCATAACTAGTCTTTGTCTAGATTCGAACCACTTGCCAGTCGGGTTACTTGATATGCTTATGTTAATTGTTAACCTATTTTATATCTTGTTATATCTTGTTCTCGTGTTACATCTTGTGTAGGTGGACTCACATTTGGTATCAGAGCCTCCTAGGTTTATTCATTAAGTTGTTATACCTGTTTTGATCCTACAAGATGTCTGGAACCGAACAACCAAACCCAAACCCTAATGGTAACCCTAACCCAAATGTCAATATGAATCAAAATCCACCACCACCACCATCAATACAACCCAGTGTACACGTACACTTTCCTAACAACCCTGTCCCTAAGTTCAATGGAGATAGTGACTCATTCATAACATGGAAAGCTTGTATGCTCAAGTATATCGCTGGGGTTGAGAGCCACTTGACCTCTATTCTCTTAGAAGGTCCTTATGTACCAATGAATGCTTCAACTGTTGTGTTAAACTAAGATGGGACCCTTAGGTTAACACCCAAAGAGAAAGATCACTAGTCAGAGGAAGACCATAGATTGGCTGACCTAGACTCTAAATTGCAGAATATGATTCTCTTTGCTGTCCCAGAAAGTTTAAAACCCACTCTTGTTTTACTTGACAATTCAAAATTAATGTGGGAAGAGTTATTAACTCAGTTTGAAGGTACAAAGGAAATCATTGTCACAAGAAAAGTTTCTTTGAATAAAAAATATGAAGCCTTCTTTGCTTTACCAAATGAAAGTTTGACAAACACGTATTTAAGATTCACAAATTTGGTTAATCAATTGAAAGCTCTTGGTGTCACAAAGGACAAAGAAATTTTGTTGGAAAAGTTTTGTGATATTTTGCCTTCTAAATGGGAAAATTTGATCATGATGTTGAGACAAGGAAAAACCCTTCACAGTCACACTCTTGCCTCTTTATATGGTGCTTTTAGATACATTGAGGAGAATAAAGCTGAGAGAGCCGTGGCTGAGCAAGATGCTAAGAATCATACTTCAACCAGTTCTGCATTGGTTCATTATTCTGAACCCCTAGACACTGCTCTACTGTCTTCTGAGAGTGATCATTCTGACTCTGTGAAGAAGATGGTAGCTGAATTAATGAAAGCTGGTATTTCTGATTATGCATCACATGAATGTGATGAGGATGATGATGATGATCTAGTTGCAATGATTGCCAAAACTTTTAATCGTTTCAAATTTAAATCCAAAAGAAATGGCAAACAATTTTTTTGAAATAATTCCATTGACAAGTCCAACTTGGAATGTTTTAAATGTGGAAAGAAAGGACATTTTATGAAGGAATGCAGATCATCACACAACCTTCTTCGTCACAAACTGTCCCTAACCATTCTATTTTTCAGAAGCCAGATGATGGGTACAAAGCTAAATACAAAAAGCTGAAAGCTCAAATGGCGATGATGGCTCAGGAAGAATCCAATAAGAATAGCTGCATGGTGGCAGACACCGAAAAATGGGAGGATTCAGACGTGTCATCAGATGATGAAGAAGAAGTAAGGGACATGTGTTTCATGGCTCGTGATGATCAAGGTCATGTTGTCAAGTCTGATGTGGAATCTGGTCGATGGGTGGATATTATCATGAAGAAGGTTAGTGCATTTGGTTTTGAAAATAATGAAGAACAAAAATTGGATCTCTTGGTTCTGATTGAGGCTGACATTGCATATGTTGAGACTGTGCGTTCAGAGAGCATAAAAATGTTTGAAATTAACTCTTCTGACTGAACGCCAGTCAGGCCAGATTAAAAAAACTGAAAGATGTTCAGTTGGCTTTGAAAAGTTATCAATCAATGGTCTTAAAATTAGAATTGGAAAAGGAAGAACTAAAAATCATTTTGGAAAAAGAACAGAAAATAATCAAATCATGGGTGAAATCACCTTTTCCAGAAGCTGCCATAAATAAAACTTTTGAAAATCAAAGAATTGCTTATGGCACTGGTGATCTTCATCTTGCATCCGTAATAACTGATTTGGATGCTCTTCCAAAAGAAATGAGACCAGAAATTGTTTTTAAAGATCTTGGAAAATCAAAAGTGATAACTGATCAAGCCCAGGAACAACCTGAGGGCAAATCTGAAGCATGTCAGACCAGTGCTTCAGACAAGAAAGCTAAATCCAAGAAGCTTTCCCCTCAGTCTTCAAACAAGGTTCCTAAGAACCTTCAGAAGAAGAAAAATGTCATCCCTGCTGAGCCTTCTACCTCAGATTCTGGTAGAGCTCAGGTGTCTAATTCAGAGTCTATTTTGTTAAGGATTGAAAGTCAATTTCAAAATTTGGCTAGGCAAGTGCAGAGTTATAATGCACGTTTAAAAAATGTTGAAAGCACTCCCCAAAATCCTAAACAAAACCCAAAACCTTTTTCAAAGAAAATCAAGCAAGAAAAGAAAAAATCTGAGAAGAAAAAGGTTGTTGAAATCGTCAAACCAACTATTTTTGTGTCAACTGAGATTATGACTGACATTCCCTTTGATCCTTCTATTCCTTATGTGCCAAAGAAATCTGAGGCTGCTCAAGGAGAGCCTAGTGGACCCATCAAGAGAAGGGTTCCCAAAAAGAACTAATCTTTGTGTATGTGTAGGGTGACCGCAAAAAGAATACTTGGTTTCTGGACAGTGCTGCTGACAGAACCATGACAGGTCACCAGACCCTGCTAGAGGAATATAGGGTGCAAGAGGGGCCCTTAATAATATTTGTTAATGACGATCATGGACAAACTGAAGGATATGGTGTTGTGAATAATGGTCAAGTCAAATTCACAAAAGTTGCATATGTGAATGGTTTGAAATATAACCTGATCAGTGTTACTTTGTGATGATGGCTTCAAGGTTTTATTTGATATTTCACAAGGCACCATATTCAACAGAGATTGGAAGGTAGTAATGATTGCTCCAAGAAAGGGAAACATTTATGTTGTAGACATGACAGTGCTACTTCTGAACAATGTTTCTACACAAAGGCAGATGAGGACACCAACTGGTTATGGCACAAAAGGTTATCCCATCTTAATTTCAAAAATATAAATAAGTTGTCCAAAAAACAACTTGCTGATGGGATACCAGCCATGTCTTTCAATAAAGACAAGCCATGTCCAGGGTGTGAAATGGGTAAGAAGAAGAGAGCATCTTTCAATACAAAGCAAAATTTCAGCATCACTGAACCACTTCATAGGTTTCATATGGACCTTTTTGGTCCTATAAACGTTCAGACAAGAGCTGGGAAGAAGTACACTCTGGTCGTAGTTGATGAATATTCAAGATATTGTTGGGTGATCTTCCTCAGAAACAAAAGTGAAGCTGCTGCTGAAATCATTGCCTTCATCAAACAGATTGAACTCAAGCACAAGCGAAAAGTACGTCAGCTCAGAAGTGACAATGGTACTGAATTCAAAAATTCCACTCTGGAAACCTTCTGCACTAACACTGGCATATCTCAGAACTTCTCCTCAGCACATACACCAGAGCAAAATGGTGTTGTAGAAAGAAAGAATCGTACGCTGATAGAAGCTACCAGAAGTATGCTGAATGAATCAGGTCTTCCCAAATGTTTTTGGGCTGAAGCTATTGCAACTGCTTGCTACACCCAGAATCGTTCAATATATGTCAAAAGACATAAGAAGACTGCCTATGAAGTGCTCAGAAATCGAAAGCCTAATATTGGATATTTCCATGTATTTGGATGTCCAGTATACATTCTGAATGATTCTAGCAAATTGGGCAAATTTGATGCCAAAGCTGATGAAGGTTACTTCCTAGGTTATTCAACAATTTGTAAGGCCTTTAGAGTCTATAACAAAAGACTTGAAAAGGTTGATGAGTCAATTCATGTTACCTTTGATGAATCAAATTCTACAATCTTTAATAAACAAGTCTCTGAACCACCTTCAGATAGTCCTATCAGTTTTGGTGAATCTGATCACAATGACAAATCTGATCAGTCACCTGAACATGTTTCTGATCATTCCAGTTCAGAACCAACTACAAGTCAGGAAAGTAACATTCCATTTTATCCTTCAGTCACATTCAAACTACCCACTGAATTGACTATTGGATCAGATGTGCGTGGTACTCCTCAGATATCAGTATCCCCTGAAATACCTCAGAATGAAGAATTTCATGATGCAAATCGTGATTTACAAGATGATGAAGATGATGAAACTGAAATAGTTCATTCAGATCCATCTCCTGAAGTAAGCCAGAGGAGTTCTTGCACTGATATCATTGTTCATCCTGGTCATTACTCTAAATGGACTCGTTCATATCCAATTGATCACGTGATTGGCAATCCAAGTAGAGGGGTTCAGACCAAAAGAGCCACAAGCGATCAATGCTTATATGTCAGCTTCTTATCACTGATAGAACCGAAGAAGATTGACGAGGCTATGAAAGATCCAAGTTGGGTTGAAGCCATGCAAGAAGAACTTAACCAATTTGAAAGGAACAATGTTTGGGAGCTTGTTCCATGTCCCCCCAATCTGAAGAAAGAACCAATTGGGACAAGATGGGTCTTTCGAAACAAAGTTGATGAAGATGGTCATGCAATCAGAAACAAGGCCAGACTTGTTGCAAAAGGTTATGCACAAGAAGAAGGAGTTGATTTCGATGAGACTTTTGCACCAGTGGCCAGACTTGAAGCTATCAGAATTTTCTTAGCATTCGCAGCTCATCATGAGTTCAAAGTCTACCAAATGGATGTCAAAAGTGCTTTTCTGAATGGAGAGCTAGAAGAAGTTGTGTATGTGTATCAACCACCAGGGTTCGAAAGCAAAGAAAAACCTCACTGGGTGTATAGACTGAACAAAGCATTATATGGTCTGAGACAAGCACCTAGAGCCTGGTATGATACTCTAACTCGACATCTTTTAGACAATGGTTTTCACAGAGGTGCAATAGATAACACTTTATTCATCTTGCATGAGAAAAGTGATATCTTGCTTGTACAAGTATATGTTGATGATATTGTGTTTGGTTCTGCAAATGAAAAATTGTGTGACAAGTTTTCGAAAATAATGTCTTCTGAGTATGAAATGAGTATGATGGGTGAACTGACATATTTTCTGGGTCTTCAAGTAAAAGAAACCAGTGATGGTATTTTCATAAATCAAGAAAAATATGTCAGAGATTTATTAAAGAAATATCAATTTGATTCTGTTTCATCTAAAGATACTCCTATTTCTGCACCATTAACTTTGGACTCAGATCCTTATGGAAAACCTGTCAATCCCACTAAATATCGTGGTATGGTGGGATCATTAATGTACTTAACTGCAAGTAGACCAGACATAATGTTTGCAACATGTCTTTGTGCACGATTTCAATCTGATCCCAGAAAAGCACACCAGAATGCAGTAAAAAGGATTTTTCGATACTTGAAAGGTGTCGCCAGACTAGGTCTTTGGTATCCCAAAGGCTCAAGTCTAGATCTCATGGGCTATTCAGATTTTGATCATGCAGGTTGTAAGATAGATAGGAAAAGTACCACAGGTGGGTGTCATTTCCTTGGTGGCAAATTGGTTAGTTGGACAAGCAAGAAGCAGACTGCAGTATCATTATCTACTGCTGAAGCTGAGTACATTTCTGCAGCAAGTTGTTGTGCTCAGATCTTATGGATGAAGAACCAACTAACTGATTATGGTGTTGAGTATACCAGAATGCCAATATTTTGTGATAACACAAGTGCCATCGCAATATCTCACAATCCTGTTATGCACTCTAAAACCAAGCATATTGATCTCAGGTACCAAGCATATTGATCTCAGGTACCATTTCATTTCATTCCCACAGACAAACAACTAGCTGATGTGTTTACAAAACCTTTGGATGTCAAAACTTTTAAACATCTCATCAGCGAGTTAGGAATGCTAACTCCTGTGTAGCATTTCAGGGGGAATAGACAAAAATATTTTTACAAGTAAAGGAAATTTTTCTCTGAGGGGGAATTTTTGTCTCAGAAAATATTTTGTCTGAAATGGTTCAGAAACTGAAGGACTTCAGAGTTTCAGAAAATGAGAAGGTTCAGATTGCACTTCCTTAACCTTCCTCAGAACTTTAAATTATTTAATCTGAAATCCATCAAAACCTTTTATTATACATTGGATACCTAGTTGGCAAGCGGACACGTTATTTTTTTACTGTTCTAGGATACCTTTTTGCTGACGTGTCATACCACTTGCGCCGTAAAGAAAAATGATCATTGCTTTGCATTAAAAACGGTTGAATATTTTTCGAAAAAGTGGGGTCATGGCCGTTGTTGCATTAAATGCGGACGCGTAACCAAAAGTTATTTCGGATTTCAAACCCGATCAAAATCACTTTTAATAAAATATCATTATATTTTATTGGGTTTGAATTTCAAAATATTTTTATTTATTTTCTTTGGAAAATCTTTTCGTATTCATTGGAAAGTATAAATACTTTTTCCCAAAATCATTCCATCATTTATTTCATTTTTCATTTACTCCCCAATCATATTTCTCTCTCAACATTCATTCATCCTCCTTCAAACTATCAAACCCTAAATTCCTTAATACACTTTCATCTCCTTTTCATTTCATCAAATCATATTTAAATGGCTTCCTCATCCATTAAAGAACCCAAAACCTTAATAGCCTTTGAATATTCTCCCCCAAAATCGGCAGTGAAACCCAGTTCTCAATGGCCTAAGGATTTTGAATCCAAAACAATACGGTTCAACATGAACAATTATAAGGCGGCATTGAACGTCAAAACCGACGGGTTGATGGGCAGATTAAACACATTCCTTCAATGTTGCCCTATTTCTTATGCCCTCACTGCAGATCCAGAGCAGTTGTACCATAGATACCTGTTAGAATTTTGGTACACTGCTGAAGTTGCCAAAGATGATAAGTCAATAGTCTTCACATTGAAAGAAGGGACGATAAAGTGCGTATTGACACTTGATGGTTTCCGGGAGGCACTCCGGTTGAATTATTTGCCTCCCAACACTCCCTACCAGAAAAGAAGAAAGGGAGTGAATTTTAGAGAAGTATTGTTGGTTACTGGCCATATCCAGATTGTGGATGATGATGGCAACTTGAAAACATCCGGCCACATCTTCATTGCCGGGTTCCAAAATTCTTGGAGATACTTCTGGACACAGATTGTAGAGTGTCTAGGAGGAAATAATGGTGGTTTGGATCAGATTTCTTTGATCCAAGTTGAGATGGGCTACTATTTATGGCATGGGATGAAGGTAGATTTTGGTGAGATGCTATTTGCTCAGTTATTGACAAAGCTGAAGGGGAAGAGAAGCATTCACATTGCCTTTCCCAGATTTTTAAGTTTATGTTTTCTTGCCATTCTGGGAGAAGGATATTCTGACATCCTTCAGGAGAGCTCTCAGACGGAATTTTGTAAAGACCTCTCCAATGTGAACCTGAGCTTTCCCCTGCAATGCTTCAGGTACTTGGTAATAATGTTAAAACTGACGCAGTACGACCAGCTGGCTCAGAAAGATCACTGGGCGGGTCATAAAAGAATGTGAGACCCACCAGTCAATCTAGTGTCAAAATGTTACACTTGTTTATACTCAAAATAAGTTCTACCCTGCCACCTTCATCATCCACTGACCAACCTGAGGATCTCCCAAAAGATTCCCCAGGATCTCCAAAAGGGTTACTTAAACTGCGTCCTTTTAGGCCATCCTTACAACCCAAGGATATTAGTACCCAAGCTCAGCCTTCTGAGACCTCAAAATAGGTTTCAGAAGAAGGTCAAATGGGAAACTTGCAAGCAACCATCTCCAAAACTTCTTTAGGAGGAGATGGTGAAGATATTAGTGTATCAGCCCAACACACATTAGAAGTTGAGTCTGCACGTGCACCCCCTGTAACTTCACAAATCTTACACTCTGTGCATGCACAAACTTTTGATATTTCTTAGGTGACACCCAGAGAGATGGAGGTTTCAACTTCTGCGGCCAATGAAGAGACTCTTGGATCCAGCACAAGGGTTACCGAGGCATAACCGGTATCGACTGAAGCAGTTCCAATTCTGACCAGTGACGATGCAACTGCTGAAGCAGCTGCTGAACTGGGTGCTGGCTTGGATTCTGGGAATCAAGACTAGAGCATATCTGACCAGATACTTAATATCTGGGATGACGATGAGCTTCCTGAGGGAAACCTCGAGGACTTTGAGTTCGATGAGGATTTATTGAGGGAGAATCATACGGATTCTAAGCCAACCCTCTACCTTGTTGACGAACCAATGCCACCACCTCTTTTGGAACAACAACAACAACAACAACAACAACAACAACAACAACAACAACAACAAAACATCCCCATCATTCCACAAAACATCATTGATCTTGATCCACCTTACCAAAGATCACCAATTTCACACCAACACCCTTTATTTCCTGAAGGATCAACCCCTGCCTATGTCAGCTCAGCTGTTTTTCAACCACCACTTCAACATCTTCACCCTCAAATTCATTAAATCCCACCAAGGAGAAATTATGACCTGCCAGAGGATTAAGAAAAAGAGTTGGACTCTGATACAGAATCTGAGGGTCCTTCTGATGCACTTCTGGAGAAGGCTCTGGCAGGGATTCGAACTTCTCCCTTTGTTGCTTCAGTTTCCACTTCATCTGCTCCACCTCTCAGTATGGAAGCTCAGCTAGAGAGATCACAAACCGAAGTCCACAACTTACTTATTCATGTTGAGGGCTTATCTAAATCTCTGGCTGCCAACACCAAGTCTCTAGCCGATTTGAAGGGTGCCCAGGTTGTTATGGGCACTGAGTTTACTAAAGTTGCAATTAATGAGGGCTTGGTGGTTGGGAAGTTACAAGAATTAGTTTTGGCATGCAATGGATTGAGTAAGGCAATTGGTGAAGCCTTCAAGCTGACCAAGAGGGATGTGCAGACTTCAGTTGTTGTGAATCCGCAATCCTGGGTACTTATGATTCAAAACTCTTTCTTGGCAGTTGAAAAACAAGTTGGTGAGTTGGGGAAGAAGCCAAGTGTTGATGAAAAGTCCCTTGGTGATTCTGTTGGTGAGAAGGTTTCTGAGACACTGAAGTCTGTATTCTCTGAAGATCTTATTTCTCAGATTTCAGTGTCAGTGGCAGAAAAGGTTGAAGAGAAGCTCAGATCGATGGTTTCTAAAGTCTCTAAGGCAACAAATGACAAGGTTGACAAAGCTGTTACTGAAATGAAAAATTCTGTGTCAACTCTTGATCAACAAGTTCAGAACCAGTCGAAGCAACTGGATGAAATCCTAGCCTTGCTCAAAAAGCAGTCAGAAGTTGTTGCTCCTCCCCCCTCTGGTGCATTATCTGAAGAGGAAAGGGAATTACTGAAGGAAGTCTTTGAGCATGAAAAGCTAAATCTAAACTCCTCTTTCAGACTGAGATCTCAGTTTGCCTCGATGGCAAAGGGATTTTCTGATAGTGTTTTGCATCAG
This sequence comes from Erigeron canadensis, assembly GCF_010389155.1. Lineage (NCBI taxonomy): Eukaryota > Viridiplantae > Streptophyta > Magnoliopsida > Asterales > Asteraceae > Erigeron > Erigeron canadensis. Next base: position 20,628,701 of record NC_057767.1, on the reverse strand, counting down.
AGTTGGGAACCTCTGAAAGGTATGCAGAAGGCCATTGAATTGTATGCACAACTGCCTGTCGAGGTCCCCAAAGGGGGAAGTGAATTGCCTATTGGTTTGCTGTCCAGTTCTCAAGAAATGAAGGAAGCAACCATGAAACAATCTGAGGGGGAACAACAACTGAAGGAACAATCTGAACCCCAACCATCTGAACAAGCTAGAAAAGACAAAGGTAAAGCTCAGATGGTTGAAGAACCAAAGAAGAAAAATGCCAAGGATTCTGGCTTTGTGGTGGGTGAGAATGTGGATGAACATGGTTATCCTATGCCAGACTTGGATGCTGATCAGGAAAAGTTGGAAGCCCTTCAAAGACAAGTCTCCAACCAGTTTATTATGTGGAGAGAAACAAAAGAAAAGGAAAGGGCCCAACACTTGGTAATGGGTACCATTGATTTGGTGGATGCTGTAGCTCTTGGTCTTACAGTGGAACGATATCAGAAGATCAAACATGATGCAAGAGTGCAGAAGGCCTTTGAAGAAATGGCCGAGTATGATTATGGGGTGAAGTATTCTCCCTTAGAACAAAAGCTGGACCATCTCACCTTCAAATTATCTATTGAAGATCTGGTGAAGAATAGGAAGAAGGAGATGGAGATCAAAAGAAAAGAAATTATGGCTGGCGTTCTGAAGGTTGAGAAGGAAATCTGCAGGCCACCTCAGAAGCCCAAGCAAACTGGCCAAAGAACTGCAAGAAAGCATGCTCGTGATTCTGACCTCTCTACATTCAAGCCAATTTCTAAAGAAGCTGCTCAGGTCAAGGATAAGCATGATAGAGACCAATATGATTACTATGTGAAGTTCAGGTGCAATCCTGCGAAGAACCTCGATGTAAAGATTCTGAAAGAAGATGGTTTGAAATTGTTTAATTTGCTTGTGAAAAGAGAAGGTAGAGCTGAGGAGGAATATGAGCAGGTTTCAGTGCATAAGTTTGGGTATTCTGAGCACAAGGAGATGATCACTGTTCTGAAAGGAAAACCGAAGTCTCATCTAACTGGCGCCTGGATGCTGAGGATCCAACAGAAAATGAAGGCCAAAGTTGAGATGGAGGAAAGATTATTTAGGAAGATCAGTTTTCCGAAAAGAAAGGCTACTGACGCACCTTTTGGCTCAAGGCCTACGAAGAAGTAGTCATATCATTTTGTAAATATTTGTACTTGTAAATATTTTCCATTTTCATTTCTGTACTTGTAACTGAACACTCATCTCAGTATCTTTTATATAGTTGCAAGTTACATCATATTATTAGGAAATAGTTTAAGTTAGAAAAACAAACAAGAAAATTTTCTTAAGGCATCATGATCTATGAGATGTCCTTAGAAACATTTATACAACTTAAACAAAAACTTGTATTTTTAGACTTACAAACTTGTAAAGATAGAAGTCTAAAATACATGAACTATTTTAGAACAAATAGGGGGAATTTGTTAGGTTGAAAATCAACGAAGTATGATTTGTTCAAAATAGTTGAAGTTCAGTGAAGAAAGCTTGCTTAGGATTCTGAAGTCATTCAGAATAAAGCTCACTGAAGCTTCACTTCAGATTCAGAATCAACCTACACTGAAGACGTTCAGACTGAAGTCAAAGACTGAAGACTGAAGAAGAAGATCATCTCAGAAGCAGAGCTCAGAGAAGATCTTACCTGAAGTTGAATCTGAAGAGGCTCAGTGAAAAAGTATTTACAAAAGTTTTTCACTGATTACGAGGAAAGTCTTTTTGCAGCTTTAACTACCTTTACCCGGTTAATATCTTTATACCTGGGATTGGGATAGTTTTGGCAAAAGGTTGGGAATAAAGTATGTCAAGTCACATCAAAGAAACTTACCTACTTTACCTTAAACAAACATGTTATGGATTTGTCCAACAAATCCATAAATGCACCCAATCATATTTGTACGGCATTTGCCATGTCATCAAGACATGTTTGCCTATAAATATAAGACTTCTCACACTTGCTAAAATGCTTGGAACTTTGGCAATAACAACGTGTGATATTACTCTAAGTATTCTTACGAGTAATTCCTTGTAGCATAGATCATTTGTATTTCTAGGGTTGTTTAGATATCTTCACAAGTGTGATTATCTTTGTTCCGCAACAACTCTTGTATTTTGTTTATAGCAATAAATAAAATACATTGAAAAATACATCTTGACTCATCGCCATAATAATTGAATATAATTAGTATTTATATAGTTTCAAGCACTCGTTCTTTATTGTTCATATCCATATCTGGATCGTGGTTCATAACTAGTCTTTGTCTAGATTCGAACCACTTGTCAGTCGGGTTACTTGATATGTTTGTGTTTATTGTTAACCTATTTTATATCTTGTTATATCTTGTTCTCATGTTACATCTTGTGTAGGACTCACAAAAATCACTTTTCAAATCTGCTAGGAACATTTTTTGGGTCAAGTCTTGTGCTAAAACACTTCAAATCTGAAATTAGGGTTTTACATAACCTAATTTAGGTCAAATGAAATTAAATACAAATTCTTGATCTTGGAATCAAATTGTAAAAAGATTAATGTTTGTTCTGGTCCATCTCGACTGTCAACACATAAAACATGCTTAAATTCCATCTCAAATCGATTTTTATGGCTCGAATTAGGGTTGTAATCGTGGGTCAAAGTTTGACTCAAAAAGTCAAACTGTGTTGCTTTTCATCCCCCTTGCCCAGATTCTGCCCAGATCCTTCAAGTCCCATGAACCACCGTCTGCCACGCTAGGAATGGCGTCCCAGACACTGCATACCCTGCCCCACCGTCTCATACGGCCTCCTAACCGTCCAAGACGGTCCCCTGCATTCCTCATTTAGGCTTTACGCTAGCCAAACGCCCCAATCTTCTGTTTTACGCTAGATGAGACGGTGAACACATCATTTCCAGACCACCGTCTCATCACCATGCTGCACGCCGGCCGGATTTCCTGCCCACCGTGTGGGGCGCTGCTTAAACCGTCTTGCACGGTGCCTCTTTTTCTGTTTTTCCTGAAGTGAAATATTGGGCTGAGACTCCAATTTGGGTCGGTTTGGACTTATACCTGATTGTTTTCCCAACTTCTTTTAGACCCACTTGACGTTTAGTGTTAGAGGGAAGGGCGGCTAGAGTTCCTGTAAATGTTTTGGGTTTGTGAAGGTGGTGTCATATATATATGTAACATATTATGCATTCATATATAATAATTCTAGTGTCTGTTAAAAAGAAAAGGAGGCGGCTGAGAGTTTTAGTCAAACAAAAGATCAATTTCAAAAACCAATATAATGAGTCATGAGTTTTTATGGGCTATTTAAATTACTTACATGATTAGTACATACAAATTAATATCCATACGTAATAATACTTACAAATTTCATACTTACACACTAATATATATACAAATTAATTTACACACATATATTAATACATACACTATACATACTGATTGGCCGTGATCGTTGAAGGAGTCGGGACAATTGTAACTCGTCAAATACTTATAATTAATTTGTAACTTCACAATACAAGGCAAATATGAGTTTCGTAGCCACTACGTTTACTTTATTTGGGGTGGAAAGTGTACTCTTTGTTAAACGGTTGTCGGATGATACAATTTGTTGTGATATGAATTGAGACGCTAGATATCTAGTTGATTGTTATGTGACGTTTATATCTGACGTTTATACGTGACGTTTATTATTGTGACGTGTGACCTATGTATTTTATATTATTATATATTGTGTTAGGTCCAGATTTACTGGACTCGCTCCAGACGAAGATATGTTTATTGGACTTTGTCCAGATAAGAGTCTGGAGCCCTCTGAAGATTTGTTCAGAAATTATGTGAAGACCAGTGAACAACTTAGTTGTACAGGAATCTGGATTCTACCAGATTTGTTCACTGGACTTCTCTCCAGTCAAAGATCATCTCACTGAAGAAAATTCTCACTGAAGTCGAAGACTGAAGTCTGAAGAAAGAAGTCTGACAAAATAGTGGAGCTCACTAGAAGACTTACCAGATCTCCTGACTGGAGTCCTTAACAGTGTTCTAAACCTTACAAGTCTGAACACTGATTATGAGGAATTGACTTTAATGCCTTTACACGCTTTTATCCGGACAACCCTTTTGTCCTTTGTTAAAAGTCTTACACGCGTGTAAAGGTGATTGGTTATTTACAAGACAAGTCACTTTCAAGTGACTTTATTCTTGTACTTTAATCAAAGCATTTATGGAATTAAAGTAGTTTCCTTAAATGCTAGCAACCATATTTTGTACGGCAAAAAGATATTTTAATATTCTCTTTGCGTATAAATACCAAGTCACTTCCCTCGTCCAAATTACACTTTTGCAATTTGTTGCTTTTGCTCAAATACTCTCGATCTAAACAATTATACTTCACAACTTTAAGTATTTCGACCAAGGAGTTTATTTAGCAAAGTTAGATCACTTGTAATTCATAGGTTGTTTAGATACTTACTTTGCAATATCTTGTTCCGCAACAACCTTGTATTTTATTTAACATCAATAAATAAAATACACTTGAAAATTACATTATGTCTCACCATTCACTTTACTTGCTTATCTTTATATTGCTTAAGTACGTATTACTCTATATATATTCTTGCATTTATATTTATTGTAATACTAGTCCAATCTAGTGCTTACTTGACGTTTCATACTAGTCCTATCTAGTGATTACTTGACTTGTTGTATTCAACACTTGTGGGTTAAACCATCGAGTGAGGGACTTCACAATTGGTATCAGAGCAGAAGGCTAACATACTTGCCTAGATCTGCATTTTCTTGATGGCCAACCCAGAGAATACACAAGGAAACCCTTTAAATACTGGATCTCCTCCTATTAATGAAACTAAACAGACTAATGACCATGTTAACAATAATCCACCGCCACCACCTCCTATTCCTGCTTCTTCACACGTGCATGTGCACTACTCAAACACTCCTGTTCCCAAATTCAGTGGGAATGGTGATGAATTTGGCACGTGGAAAGCTAGGATGTTATTACATGTTACTGGTATTGAGAGGAATTTGCTTAAAATTTTAAATGAAGGACCCTATATTCCTAGAAGTCCTCTCAATCCACTTCTTGATCCAACGGGAGCAAGATCTGGCAGGGAAAAGAGGGAGGGACACTGGTCTAAAGAGGAAAGGAGACTGGTGAATATTGACACTACCTTAAAAGTCATGATCCTTGGGGCCATTCCTGAAGCTCTTGTTCCCACACTAGTGCTTTATCCCAGTGCTAAAAGCATGTGGGATGAACTTCTCATACTCATTCCCAAGTGCACGCTGAAAAATCAAAGACAGGAATCGAATGAAGGGACATGGGATTTTCTTTTATGAACCTTTATTCTTTCAGCCAAATCATTCCAAAAGATTTCGGCAAAATCAACCCTGAGCCCATGCCATAGGCAATATGCAATCATAAGTTGGGTCTGGTTAATTTGATAAAGCCCTCCAGATCCACTTCCCAAACACTCTACCAAATGAGTAAAAAGAATCTCCAAGAATCAGTGAGTTTACTCATATAGATAGTACCTTTTCTTTTTAACACACCCTGCTCATCAAGAATGTCAGTGTAACCCATTTGCCTACACACTTCCCTAAGATTGATGCTAGTGGGAAGTTGTAATGGTAATTCATTTTCAGAAAATTAGTGCAGACGAAGGGCATCTCGTAGAGAATCAACAGTTATTGTATGAGGACGAGATCCCTTCTTAAAGATGTAATGAATGGTGTGATCATCACCTACCTGAAAGTGAGCAGTGTACCAAAATTCGCACAAATAACCATGGTACATTTTCCCTAGATTCATAGAAAGAGCCCCATATAATGGACAACTAAGAAAGAAAGAATTTAGTCGTCCTATGATAGATTGAGGATCATGGGTTCCGGCAAGCTTTGCCATCCAGTTGTGCATGTTGATCCTGATTTTGTCAGAATCGATGATGATGTCATGAGCTTTGGTGACACTTGCAGGAGGAGTATAGTTGATGGTAAGAAGATTTTTCAGAATTTGTTGTTCTAGATGCCATTTGTAAGATGAAATTGAAAGAATTTAGGGTTTTACAAGGAAATTTAAGAAGAAGGATAGTGATGATTGGAATTGAATGAAGGAAATACATGAAGGAATTTGAAGATTTGGGAGTAAATGATTTTCGAGATAAAACTGAAATTGAAGGTAAATATGGGTATTTATAGAGGAAAGAGAAAATGGAATTCAAAAAGGTAAGTTTGAAAATTTTCAAAACAATGTTGATCGGTTTTGACATCCGCATTTAATGTTTCCCATCACACATAAATGTCTGATGGTTGACAGCCCACAAAAGTTACCTACTTGCACTTTTTGTCTTCCCAAGGTAACAAAACCATCATTTTAAGTTGAAAAAGTCATGCCACGTAAGGTGAACAGTAACTATCCAGATGAAAAGTTTGTAAGGTTGGCATGCACTAGCATCAAGTATTGAAAAAATAATGATTTGACACATAAAGACTCATTTTAATGCATTTGGAGGTTGACTGGACACTCCACTTTCACTGGTGGATTAGGTCAGTAGAACATGTATTAATGGTACACTAGTTCATCCCACATGTTTTTAGCACTGGGATAAAGCACTAGTGTGGGAACAAGAGCTTCAGGAACGGCCCCGAGGATCATGACTTTTAAGGTAGTGTCAATATTCACCAGTCTCCTTTCCTCTTCAGACCAGTGCTTCCCCCTCTTTTCCCTGCCAGATGTTGCTCCCGTTGGATCAAGAAGTGGATTGAGAGGACTTCTAGGAATATAGGGTCCTTCATTTAAAATTTTAAGCAAATTCCTCTCAATACCAGTAACATGTAATAACATCCTAGCTTTCCACGTGCCAAATTCATCACCATTCCCACTGAATTTGGGAACATGAGTGTTTGAGTAGTGCACATGCACGTGTGGAGAAGCAGGAATAGGAGGTGGTGGTGGTGGATTATTGTTAACATGGTCATTAGTCTGTTCAGTTACATTAATATGAGGAGATCCAGTATTTAAAGGGTTTCCTTGTGTATTTTCTAGGTTGGCCATTGAGAAAATGCAGATCTAGGCAAGTATGTTAGCCTTCTGCTCTGATACCAATTGTGAAGTCCCTCACTCGATGGTTTAAACCCACAAGTGTAGAATACAACAAGTCAAGTAATCACTAGATAGGACTAGTATGAAACGTCAAGTAAGCACTAAATTGGACTAGTATTACGATAAATATAAATGCAAGAATATATATAACGTAATACGTACTTAAGCAATATAAAGATAAGCAAGGAAAGTAAATGGTGAGACACTATGTAATTTTCAAGTGTATTTTATTTATTAATGTTAAATAAAATACAAGGTTGTTGCGGAACAAGATATTACAAAGTAAGTATCTAAACAACCTATGAACTACAAGTGATCTAAATTTGCTAAATAAACTCTTTGATCGAAATACTTAAAGTTGTGAAGTATAACTGTTAAGATCGAGAGTATTTGAGCAAATGCACCAAATTGCAAAAGTATGTGTAATTTGGACGAGGAAGTGACTTGGTATTTATAGGCAAAAAGAATAAATATAATATTATTTTTGCCGTACAAATATGGTTACGTGCATTTAAGGAAATTACTTTAAATCCTTAAATGCATTAATTAAATTACAAGAATAAAGTCACATGATAGTGACTTGTCTTCTAATTAACCAACCACCTTTACATGCGTGTAAGGTTTTTAACAAAGGACAAAAGGATTGTCCGGGTAAAGGCATGTAAAGGCATAAAGTCAATTCCTCGTAATTAGTGTTCAGACTTGTAAGGTCTAGAATACTGATAAGGACTCCAGTCATGAGATCTGGTAAGTCTTCCAGTGAGCTCCGCTATTTGTCAGACTTCTTTCTTCAGACTTCAGTCTTCGACTTCAGTGAGAATGTTCTTCAGTGGAAAGATCTTGACTGGAGTGAAGTCCAGTGAACATATCTGGTGGAATCTAGATTCCTGTACAAGTAAGTTGTTCACTGGTCTTCACATAATTTTTGGACAAATCTTCAGAGAGCTCCAGTAATCACGTTTGGAGCGAGTCTAGTAAATCTGGACCTAACAAAACATCAATGAAGAAATGATCGAGTTTATGTCAAGATAATAATGTAAGATTTATTTGATACATTATGTTGATGACAAGTTAGTACGGATGATTTATGATTGTACATTCGAGTAGATACAGGTTTTTGGTAACGAGTATCTACAGGTTTATGTTTCTAGAATTTTTGTAATTTTTCCTTGATTAGAATTCTGGAAAATTCATGAAATTTGGCTAAGGAGTGAAGCTTGTGTGATTTAAAATCTAAAAATTCGACTTCGTTCGTGCTGACGTTAGCATGCCTCGAGTTGACGTCATCACGCAACCCACGAACTAAGTGTTCAGCCCAGCCCACGAAGCTCCGAAAATAAATATGGGTTTTAACCTTTCATTAATTACCTTTAATCGAAAGTTAACCCTAAATAACCACACGAACTTCGTCTTCCTCGTGCGCACTATTCATCCATTTCCTTTTCGATTGATTTCATCTACTTTTCGTGTTTTTCATCCAGGATTGTTGGTATAATTCCAATCTAGGATAGATTATTGATGTTTTGACTATGAAAGTTAACGATTACAAGTCGTTATAATGCCCAATGTTTGAATCTTACTTCGCGTGAACAGTAACTCGGACGAACCAATAATTAGATCTTCAATTTTTGATGTTTTGGACTTCACTTCGTGTTCATCGATTTGTTTTGATAATTTGTTTCTAGGCATACCACGAATCAAAACAAGACCAAGATGATATAAAAGATTGACTTTGATCGATTATTTTATCATATGGAGATGTTTTGTTCTTCGTATTTCTAGGTTCGCATGAAGGTTCGTGATGACGTCATCACGAAGAGGCTTTGCCTCGTGTGACTTAGAAAATTTTTTGTAATTTTTATTTCTAACTTTTCGTTTTCTTGTCGTTTTCGTTTGTTTTGTGCAGGTATGGCAGGACAAGGTGCTCGCGTGTTCGTCAAGGAACATAATGCTACAATTGATCTCAGCATTACACAGTCGGGATGCACACTAGAGTTTCACGGTGTCCTTCAGTATTTGGCACACTCTTGTATTCGCTTTGCATTGACCGAGAATCCTCCGCTGGTCATAAGTCTTATTACTGAATTCTGGAACTCAGCCAGATTGGTGCAAGTTGGTGATCATACTATGATTCGCACTACTGTTTCTAACATAACATTCAATTTACTGCTGGAGACTTAAGGACTATTTTGGACTTAGGAACTGATGATATGGAGCAAGGTCCTGTTGAGTTTGAAGAAACCTTTTGTGACGGTGCTCTCAGGCGTATGGGATATGTTGGTGCTATTACTCATCCTTATCGCAAGAATCGTCTTCTAGGCAAATGGAGATTGCTTGCCTACTACTTGTTGAGGTCCCTTAGTCATCGGAGTGCAGGTCATGATCAGTTAAATATTTTTACTGCTTCGCAGATGGTTGCTCTTGTGCTGAACAAGCCCTACAGCTTTTCTCAGTACATATATGTACTGTTAATGCTGGTGATGACTCAGAAGAGGATGAAAAAGAGGTTGAAAGATTACCTAAGCGAAGAAGAAGACAAGGAAAAGGTGTTGACGCTGTGGAGAGACTTACAACTTCTTAGCGATCTCAAGCTGAAGTTGATAGAGATTTTGCTGTATATCAAGCTGCTATGGAGAGGTCTCATGCACCTAATGTTGGTGATACTCCATCAGTTGCTGCTTTAAGAGCTTCAGTTTCTGATGTTCCTGTTTCTGTGTCTACTACTTCTGCTAATGTTGTTGTTGGGGAGAGAAGGTCGAGATCAAAGTTTTTTATTAGAGGAATTGGCTCTCGCGCACAAGTTGTCACTGAGGCTACAACTGTTATGATTCCTACTACTCCGGAATCTACAGTTCATCAAGAGCTAGAGTTGACAGTTGCTGCTAGGCCTCCGTTTGCTCCTATTCAGGCTACAGTTCCTGTTTCTACTATCATGGGACGTCTGTTGGCTCCTCTGCAAAGACCTCAGATGCCTCCCACATGAACTTTTAGTGCTCGTATGCCTTCATTTGAAGCTACGATGCCACCTCATGCCTCTACATCTGATGTTGCTCCTACGTCACGTCCAATTGATCCAGTTCGAGTGCAGCTGAGTCGTTTGCTTACAGAGAAGAATATGTTAGAGATGAGGGTCACAACTTTGGAGAATCAGCTAAAGCTCAAGCTGTCAAGCATCAAGAAGAGATGGACTTAATGACAACACTTGTTCATTCTCTTGGTTCTAGACTTGACCAATTCTTGGCTCAAGGGGAGATAAGAGTGGTCGTAAGGATGATGAGCTAGTAAGGAAGACTAGAGATGATGATCATGAAGATCAAGATCGAGCTCAAGATCCAAATCAACGACAACCAGATGTTGGTGAGCTAGAGAATCAAGGTCAAGGTCAAGATGCTGATGATGCTGCTATGGATATAGAGACTGCAAACATTCAGGGGGAGTCGCCAAGACAAACGGAGTCGGAGATTGCTGGTACAGCTGGTGCTAGTACTTCTAGGACTCAAGATAAAGGTAAAGCTATGATGGCTGCTCCAGATGCAGATCCTGATGATCCAGATGATGATGATGAGGAAGATTCCAATTCAGGTAACTCCGATTCTAATTCTGATAGAATAGAAAGGGAGAATCGAGAAAAGCTAGTGAATGATCCTCATAATCATATAGAAAAAGAAAATCTTAGCAAAGGAAAATCTACTCATAATAGTGAGTCAACTAAGACTGATTCTACTACCAATGCTTCTATAGATACAGATTTGCACCCATTAATTGTGCATAGACTAGAAAAGAGATTGGGTTATGATCCATAGGCTCATATGAGAGCAGAGATTATGGATTATGATGATTATTATGATCCAGGATCACTTAGGGATCAAATGAAAGAACGGTCAGGATTAACTCATACATCTTCAGAGTCAGAGTCAGATTCGGATTCAGATTCGGATTATGAACCTTAGTGCTAATGATTTTGTAATGATTATAAGATAAATATGAATGTATGTGTTACATTATATTTATGATATAATTGTTGTAAGTTAAAATAGATAAAGATTATAAGATAAATATTATTGTAATTGTTGCATTATATTTATGATATTGTATTATTTATTTTAATTTCTTTTATGTATTTATACTATTTTATTATGTCTTGACTTATGTATTTATGTTCTTTATCTTTGTATATGTGAATTGTTTGAATTGCAGATAAGCTTCAAAGGATAGGTGCATTGGATGATCTTGATGCTGAAGATGACTTAGAAAGTATAAATGGGGAAGATATGAAAGGAGGAGAGTTCATTACTTCAGAAGCTGATAGAAAAAAGTTGCTTGATATACCTTATGACTTTGATCGTGTCTTTAATGAAGATGAATTCATTCAAGTTGAACCAATAGCTGAAGTAGAACATCTCAATCTTAATCAAATCAGAGACAGTCCAGATGAACCTAGGAATGCAGCAAATTTGAGGTTTGCTGCATCTGTAAATATAGTTGACGAAGGACATGATAACATTTTTGAGTTATACTGGAATATTGATTCTACACGAGAGATTGATCTTAGAAGATTCAATATACCTCCGGTGCAGTAAGACCCTGAGTTTATAATTGATAGAAAGGTTCCAGTGGTTGTAACTCGTGCTGGTTTTCATGTGGGTGGAAATTTAAAACCGTCAATGTTTTGGGAATTTATCTCAGACAAGGATGCACCCAAGTACTTCTCAGTGATACAAAGTTGGTTCTATGATCACGGAATCAAATTGTTTATTATCAAGAGAAAGGAGGGATGCCAGTACATGTCAATGAGTCAAAGACACTTCCACTCTCTCAGTGATTCTGATATGATAGATATGGGAAGACGATGGTTCGTTAATCTTAAGAGCAATGGACTTGCAGATTTCTACTGGAATAGATTCAGAGATGAAAGAATTTGAAATTTCAGGGATAGAGGTCTGAAGCTAGAAGAGAGGTTGATTAAGCCAACACCTTTGAATAAGATTAAGAATCAAGATGACACATTTCGTTTTGAACAGCGAAGAATTAAATGTGTTAAAAGGTTCTCGCTATCTGATGGGATCAAGATATGCTGACAGCGATGACATTTTGGCAAATAGATATCAAGTCAGGCGAAGCATGGATGTTTGTTGATGATTCACAGGAACAAATGTTGCTACGCATGTATGATCCGATGCAGGTTGTTAACTTGTCAAGAGGTGATCAGAGAAGACTTTTGGATACACCTTGTTCAGCAGTGGAATTTTGGAGAGTTGAAGAAAGGCGCTATCGCAATATTCTCGCACATTGCTTACAAGAGAGAATTCATGCGAATAGTACAAGGCTTTTGTTTAACGGATAGCTTTGAAGTTCAGAAGACTTTAAAGAAATCTTGTTGCAACTGTCATGGGGGAGTCTGTAGATGCAGATTCGTTGTGACAATCGCAACATAGATTTGATTATCGTTTTTGTTTTAAGAACTATGTTTGTAATCATTTGAATAAGAACTTGTGTTGATATTTAATGATTACAGTTGAACTTCAATATTATATCTGTTTATGTTTTGTATTGTGTTTGTGTGTTATATATTGTTTTGCAGGTACAAGAACATAGAATCAAGGTTTATAAGTGTCGTAGAACACTTAAACGATGGTTGGATGTTGTGTACGAGCCAAACGAAGTCAAACAAAGCACCAAGGGGTCGAGCCTCGTGCTGACGTCATCAACATGTAGGACTGACGTCAGCACGAGGGAGATCGATTGGTTGCTTAATTGGGCTTAATACTCAATTAAGGCCGAAGCCCACACGATCCAATACACAACTAGTATAAATACAAGACCTAATATACAGAATTAGGTTAATCGTTTTTAATCTGAGATAATAGTCTTGAAGATATTCACGAATTTACGAATTCAAGTCACTTGTTCCTTCGTGTGACCTCCTACACGAACCACAAGTGTTGTGCATCTCCTTAGGTTGGTTAATTACTCATTAATCAGCAAAAGGCAATAACAATCTAGTTATTTCAAGAGGATTCCGCACTCTTGATATAACGAATCTCGTCTTATTACGATCCACGCAACAAAAGGGTACCTTACTTTCGTCACCCATCTCGTCTGTAATAAGTGAAAGATTAAAGAATTCCTCTAAATAGAAGCCTTCTTCGTCTGAGTCTGAAGTGGGTAAAGCTAGAGGTGAATACGGTTGTGGTGCTATAAAATTGGTCCTGCGTCTTGGTAGAGTTCTCAAAGGACTATTCAAAGGTAACCCCGAAGAACGCAAGTTCATCAACTAATAAAGCAAACCTGCCAAACACAACTAACACCACACGTCAAATGCACCTGTGATAAACAAAGAAAAAGAACTAAACTATTAAAGCAAATAACTTCCTCACGCGTGAGGAAGGATCAAACCACTAAATTAACAACTAAATCGGCACACAATCCCCAGCAGTGGCGCCAAAAACTTGATGTGCAAAATTGAGCTTTAAATTTATAAAACTAGAACTACCTAAAAACTCACTACTACGCACTCACGGACAGTGGACCCGATCGTTTGTAATACAGTTAAGAGATAAGTCCATGTTCGTTCTTAGGGATTGGATAGAACTAGTTGCTTTGTTAAATGGTTTGGAAAACAGGTGTTGCTTTAGAAATCCTCTTTAAAAATTAAAATAAATTTGATTTGCAAACAAATTGCATAAAATTGAAAAGAACTTCAAACAATATAATTAAAAGTCATCCACCTTGACTTCACTCGACTTCAAATGTGATTGCGTTTGATTAAGACCAAATTCTTTAGAATTTAAAGATAATCGTGACAAGATTAAGATGCTCACGTGGTACCACCAACCATGAACAACGTGCCAGTTGAATTACCCAAGCCGGTACCACCAAAGCAAAGACAACTTTCTCTAACAATTAGTTTATTTGACTATCGAATTATCAATTGAACCTATGTGACAACAACGTGGTACCACCAACCGTTATGAATCACGTTGACAAAATTAATCTTTTCTTAAAATGACATTGACTATCATACCATGAACTAGTGATAATTACTCATAGACAAGTAACCGTTTTTAAAATCACATATACATTCAACTGGTACCACCAACGAAGAAATATATGCAACCAATATCATATTTAATTATTAAAAAGAATTAAAATCATCAAGATCACAGAGCAACGATAATTGAATAAACCCTTTTGAATTAAAAATGTTGCAATCACATCATTCGTCTCATTTCATCAAGGTGGATGATAAACAGTTTAGCCACTCATGATTAAGTAACAATAATAATCAAATAAATAGAAGAACATATTGTACCAATCGTTTTAGTGAAAGAAATTGCAAGACAATAAAAGTAGATACGATCTAGATGGATGCTCGTGAATCTTCAACGAATCCGCCTAAGAAAAACTTGCTTGGAGATTGAAGAACCCTTGTAGAACAGCTCCTAGAAAGATTTTTGATAAGTTTGGAATTAGGGTTATGTTTCTTATTTATACCTCTCAAAATCTGATGCAAAACTCGTCCAAAACCCTCCAGATCCCGTGCACTCAGTGAAATGTGCATCCCCTCACTGCGGCACAGTGAGTGGTATTTGACTTTGACTTCAGGGGACTGCGGTGCAGTGAGCTCACGAACCCTCCACTGCGGCGCAACTTGTTTACACGTCTTGATTTCTTGCTTCCTTGACTGCGGCGCAATCAATCTTGGCTAGTCCCCACTACGGCGCAATGGGCTTCGATTAATTAATTTACGTGGATCCGGACTGCGGCGCAGTGGGCATGCCTAACCTCCACAACGGCGCAGTCACTATTATATGAACAAATTCCTTTTCGAACTCGAATACTTGTTGAGCTCCGCCATCTTTTCCACTTAAAAACAACTCTCGATTATCAGAAATCACTTCTTGACCATAAGATCACCCGAAAATGTGCCACATGAACGTGTAACCTGTTTAAAGCCTGAAAACACTAACACACACCATAAACGCGCCAAATGCACAATAAATGGACTTAAAACACTTAAATAAATGGTCAATAACGATGTGGGTAATGGGTATAAATTAGTCACATCAGGAAGACTTGGTGAAAAATAGAGAAAAGGAGATGACAAATAAAAAGAAAAACATTCTGGCTGAAGTTCTAAAGGTTGAGAAGCAGTTGTTAAAACCCCCATCAGTGCCCAAAGTGACTGGACCAAGGACTTCAAGGAAGCATAATCGTGATGCAGATCTTTCAACCTTTGTGCCACTTTCTGAAGATGCTGTTGCAGCTCAAAAGAAAGCTGTAATAGCTTAGTATGAGCGTTATCTGAAGCATCGATCTCATCCTGCCAAGATCACTGATGTAGAAATAACAAAGGAGGATGGATTGAGGCTTTTCATCAGAATACAATCAGGTTTCAGTGCACGAGTTCAGGATCTCAGAACATAAAGAGATGATCCCAATTCTGTGGGCAAAGCCAAAGTCTCATTTGATAGGAGCATTCTTAAAGAAGATTCAACAGAAGTTGCAGGCTAAAAATGAGATGGAGGCTAGATTGTTTGGGAAGAAGGATTCCCCACTGAAAAGGAAAGCTACTGATGCAGCTTCTGGCTCAAGGGCTGCAAAGAAGTAGTTTACTCTATAATTTTCTTGTACTTGTAATTATTTTCAACTTTTATGTACTTGTAACAAATTCTGAAATTCTGTACTATATATATGTTACAAGTCGTTCATTAGAAGTAGATGATAGGTTTAAGTTAGAATACTCACAAGTTAAAATTCTAAGGCATCAATGATTTATAAGATGTCCTTAGAAAATTTTCACATAACTTAAACAAAACTTGCTTTTTAGATTTACAAACATGTATAGATAGAAGTCTAAAAATGCATGTAATATTTCAGAACATATAGGGGGAATTTGTTAGGTCGAAAATTGACCAAGTATAATTTGTTCAGAAATATTGAAGTTCAGAGAAGATACTTGTACAAAAATTCTGAGACGTCCCTCAGAATTAGTTCTCTGAAGCTTCGCTCAGATCAAGATCAACACATCTGAAGACATTCATTCTGAAGTTGAAGACTGAAGACTGAAGAAGAGAAACTTCTCATAAGCAGAGCTCTGAGAAGATTCTATTTGATTGAAGATCTGAAGTCGTTCAGTAAAAAAGTATTTACAACACTTTTTAACTGATTACGAGGAAGTCTTTTTATAACACTTTAACTGCCTTTACCCGGTTAATAACTTTATACCTGGTATTGTGCTAGTTTTTAGTAAAAGGTTGGGAATAAAGTATGTCAAGTCATATCAAAGAAACTTACATACTTTACCTTAAACAAACATGTTATGGATTTGTCCTACAAATCCATAAATGCACCCAACCATATTTGTACGACATTTGCCATGTCATCAAGACATGTTTGCCTATAAATATAAGACTTCTCACATGTGCAAATATGCTTGGAACTTTGGCATTGCAACGTGTGATATATACTCTAAGTAAACTTACAAGTATTTCCTTGTTGTTTAGATCATTTGTATTTCAAGGTTGTTTAGATACTTTCACAAGTGTGATTATCTATGTTCCGCAACAACCTTTGTATTTTGTTAATAGAAATAAATAAATACATTGAAAAATACATCTTGACTCTTTTCCATAATACTTGATTATATTTAGTACTTATATAGTTTCAAGCACTTATTCTTTATTTATCTTACTTGTTCATATCTATTATCTGAATCGTAATTCTAAACTAGTCATCGTGTAGATTAGAAGTACTTGCCAGTCGGGTTACTTGATATACTTGTTATTATTGTTATATATTTGTAATATCTTGTGTTCGACTAACATCTTGTGTAGGGGAACTCACATTACATATATTTGTATATATTCAAGTCTTGTAATTTATCTTGTAATTCCCGTTTGTCAATAATATTACCTTGGCATATATTGTTGATCATATTGGGATACGTTTATGTTTGTTTATTATTTGTATTTTGCAGGTTCTAGACATAACACGTAAATAGTCATTAAGTTAATATTTTTTCCACGTTTAACAGCAGTTGAAATATTAACTTAATGTACTTCCAAAGGGAAGTTAAGTTAATTTTTTTTCGCTTATTTACAGCAGGAGAAACATTAACTTAGTGAATACTTCCAATAGGTAATATTGACATCGTTGTTGTAGCGTATTTACAGCAGTAGAAAAACGTTGTCATAGCTAATGTTGTTTTTGCGTATATTTATAGTAGTAGAAACATTGGCTGAGTTAATGTCAGTTCTGCGTCTTGACAGCAGTAAAGTCATTAACTCTGAGTGTAATGTCGGTTTTGCGTCTTAACAGCAGTAAAGACATTAACTCAAATAGTCCTAAGTGTTATTTGAGTGTTCTCGGGAACCAACAATTAGTTGCTTATGGAGAGAAAACTCAAAGGGTCATTTGAGGGTTCTTGGGAACGAGCAAAAGTTTGCTTGTGGGAAGAAAACTCAAATGGTAATTTGAGAGTTTATGAGGAACAAGCAAAAGTTTGCTTGTTCATAAGAGCTCTCAAATGGTTTGAGAGTTTCTATGGAAACAAGCAAAAGTATTCTTGTACACAAGAACTCTCAAACCAGGCTAAAACCCTTATGGGCTTAACATGAGAACACTCAAACCCAATGGATTTGAGAGTTCTTGTCACTTGCCTATAAATAGAGGGTGTGTGTATGCTTGTTTCACACCAACAGTGTAGTGAGAGGGACGAGCAAAACGTAGAGAGAGAAACTTAGGAACATGCACGGTTTCCTTGTGGGTACTCGAATCATGCACGAACCGCAAACACACACCCGGTTTGGACGACTTGTAGACTTAGTTTACCACGTTGGTTGGTAAAGTTTGTCCGAAGAGCCGTTTCACTATAGTAACCAAATACAGGTGTTTATATTCATGCACAATGATAATATATATATATATATATATATATCATAAAAGGTAGATATAGTAACCGTGGGTTATCTCGTAAAATTCCGTACCTTGACATATCCTTAACTCAATCTCGGTTCGGTAAGACCCAGGGGACTTACAATTGGTATCAGAGCCTTAGGTTATCAACAACCTTGGTTCGAGATTGATCACGGTTTGGGTATCCCGTTTTTGCGTGTTCTTAGGTCGAGAAGTGTTTTCAGGCATAGTTTGGAATAAAGGTTCAATCTTGACGCCAAAATAAGACATATGTCATTCCTAAGATCATTTTCTCAACTTTTCATTGATCAAGGAACAATACCGGGTTTGGGATCTAAGAATTTGTGAGAAAAAGTGTTTTGCGTGTTCTTGTACAGTACCTTTTGCGCGTTTTTGGTACTGTAACTTTTGCGTGTTTTGGTTACAAACAAGGTTGTTTGCGTGTTCCAGTGGTTTGCTTGTTCTTTTTTAGAGTTCTTGAGGTTTTGAAAGTTCTTGAGGACTTGCGTCTTCTTGAGGATTTGTGTGTTCCTACACTTTTGCTTTTTTCATTTTCCTGTTCCCATTTTCGTGTTCTTGTGATTTGCATGTTCTTATATTGGACATAATGCACAATGGCCGCAAACTATCTTAAACAATTAGAATGTAGACTTGTATGACTGAAGGATATAGTGTCTGGACATATGAAGACAGTGGTGTTAACAAAGTTTATGCTTACCAAGATATGACTGAATCTAATCAAAAATTGTATGAGGCAGAGAAAAAGGCACAATCATGTTTAAAAATGTCATTGCCACAAGAAATACTAAACTTATTTAATGGATTCAATACATCAAAAGAACTTTGGTTAACATTAAAAAATTATTGTGAAGGGGAAGAAACAATTAAGAAGAATAGTAGATACCTTCTAAGCATCAGTATAATGTATTTAATGGGTTAAGAAGTGAAAACTTAGATCAACTAATTACAAGGTACTATCATCTGTTAGCAGAATTGCAAGCATTTGAAGTTACCTACTTTGAGGAAGAAAAAGTCAAGAAATTTTTGAGTTCATTACCGAAAAAGTGGAATTATTACATTACCATTTTGCAAGAAAAAGCAGATTTCTCTGATATGTCTTTGACTCAGATAGTTGTTAAGTTTACGGGACAAGAAATGAAACTAAAAAGGAGGGAAGCAGGAAATAATAATGCTCATATTCTCGAGCTTTATTACGGTAGGCCTACAATCAATGTAAGTCCATGTTCCCCTGAAGGAAACACAAGGGCATTCCTGAGTAAGGATATTGACTTACAAAAGATCTCGTTTGACTCTGAAGGGAACATATGTCTAGTTTCAAATCAGAGTGACATAGTAGGCAATCGTGGATATCCTACCTCAAGTGCTAGTTCCACCGTGCCTATAAGTGTCAAATGTGCGAAAAGTCACTTATCCATTCTTGCATCATTTGTGGCATCATATGAACAGTTTATCCAAGGAAAGGTTCAAGATCCGAGTCTTATAGAGGAAGACTATGAGCAGATTGATCCTTTGGACTTAGAAGAGATGGATCTGCAATTGCAAATGGCTATGCTAACTCTTCAAGCTAAACGGTTCTTATCAAGAATAGGGCGAAAGGTCGTGGGTTCCAATCTTGGCTTTGATAAGTCAAAGATAAAGTGTTACAATTGCGAAGGCTTTGGACACTTTGCTAGTGAATGCCAGAGACCTAAGAAGGATGATAGGTCTATCGTGACTCGTCAGAACTTCAATCAAGGTGGAATAGTACTTTCATCTTCAAACATCTCAAGTAAAAGTCATACTATGATGGGTCTAATGAAAGCTAGATGCCAGTTAGTCATAGTAATTCAAGAGCATTGGTCGTCCAAAAACAAGACGGATCATATGACTGGAGTTCCAAAGTCAATGAAGAAGACAATGCCTATGTTGTTGAGGTTGATTCAGGAAGTTGTATTGTTCCTCTGAATGAGACATCTTCTCAAGAATCAACAAATCCTACTCATGAGAATACTCTTTTCACCTCTCTTGAGAGATCATCATCGAATATTGATACATCAAGTATAAAAGATGGTGATACTTTCTTAAAGGGAGTTACTTCAAAGGTTGATAGTGTAAAGATTCCAGAAAACTTGGGAATAAAGGATCTAGTTACCTTTATGATAGACTTACATGTTCCTGAGCAGCACATAAATTTTTCTTTGCATTCATTAATTAATGTGTGGAAAGATAATTTTACAAATATCTCAAACTGCATGTGAGTTATATCTAAGGGTTCATGATTTACAAAAAAGCATCGACGAGGATCAAGAAGAAAAATCTCTTTTAAGGCAGCAAGTGTACATCTTGACTAGAAGAGAAAAGGATCTCTCTGACAAGATTAAACTTAATAATAAGGAGAACGGTTGAATAAGAAATGAGTTGAGGGAAATCACTAATAGAAAACAATTGAGACAAGAAAATCATGAGAAACTTTGTAATGAGTACACTTCTCTACAAAAGGAGCTGCTCTGTGCTCAATCTGAGATTACAAACTTACAATCCCGAATTGACAAAATGAGAGATATTCGAATTATGACAAGTCATACCTTTGAAGGCATTAAAAATGGAAATTTTCATAGTGTTCAAGAAATATCAATTAGGAAGAGTTATAATGTTGAGATTCCTCCTCCTATCAATCATATCTATGAGCCTATAGTTAAAGTGAGTGATGATGACAAAAAGATCTCCTCTGACAATCTCAAAGAACAACATAAGAAGCCGGAATCTTATAATCAAACCAATTACACGTATAGTTCAATCATTCATTACACTCTAAAAGGTAGTAAGAGAGTGTTCAATGAGAAGGAGTATTCTTTGGAAAGTATTGAACCAAATCTGATTGATAAAGTGATCTGATTGATAAAGTGTGGGAAGTTGATGTAACTAATTTTGAGCAACAAAATAGACAAGCTAGAAATGTGAGTCCTAGGAGATGGTCATCAATGAAAAACAATAGACATCCTCACTTTGTAAAATCAGGAATAGATCCTACCGCTTAGTTAGAATTTGCTCCCGAACAATCTGCAAAATTGAAGTTACAAGAGATAACATCAAAGGCTCAGAATTCACAAACTTTTTCTGATCAGGATATGCATGCATCTTATCATGCAAAGGGTAAAAGAAAAGAAAATGAAAAATCCTGAAAAAATCTCTTGTTTCATTTGTAGAAACAAGGGACATATGGCAAGTATGTGTCCACAAAAGAGTAGATCCAGCAGATCAAGGCAGTCTAATGACTCAGATGACAAAGATGTTGAAGATATGAATGTTCAGTTGAGAAAGAACAAGGGTAAACTAGTTGAAGATGGGTCAACGAGTGTTTCACCTAAAAGACTTTCTCAAAGGAACTCAACAGTATGGAGTGGTTCGCCTAGAAATAATCAAACCAGTGCTTCAAATCCAACTTTTTGTGGGATTATAAGAAGAAATACTATGAAGATTATGTCTCTAGAAATCGCTCGAGCTATGTTGCTAAGGAACATGGAAAACCAAGAAGTGTATCTCTTAAGAAACCTTCATATGGTGGCCATGCTCGGAGCAAGACTCCAAAGAGGAATTCTACTCCAAAACCATGAGTCTTTAATCATATTGGTGAAGATGATACACATTTTTATGATCGCTTCACGACAACGGTAAAGACTGGTCGTTCCTCTATGTCATAGAAGCATAGTCCTAGGAGAAAGATTGAATTATCTCTTGAGAGGGTGCCAAGTAACAAGAGACAAACTTCAAAATCCAGAACTCCCAATGAGAATGTTTGATATTGGACAAATGTCTCAGTAAAAGATAAGGACGGTAACTTCAAGTCTACAGAGGCTTGGGTACCGTTTCACAACTAAGCATTTATCTTTCGTGCGGAGGACACAATTAAGGAAGACCATGAATTTTTGGTTATCGGTGACTGAGTCCTAGGCACATATTTTATTAGATAATATAGTGGGTTATCATACTTATGTGGTATTTCCTTCATTTTAAATTATTGTGCAAGTCCTATGTATGTTATTTATTATTGTTTATAAAGGAACGTATTTGGGAAAAACAAGTATATGTATAAAGTGTTACATTCTTTTGTGCTTGTTAATAAATCATTTAAGATAGTATAATTATTTATATAATGGTGTATCTATCTAATGATTAATATGCAAAGTTGATTTATTTATGATTTTTACACTAAGGCCTTTGATCGATCGCATTTAGTTGACTGGAATGAGTAACCCTTAGTTACCATCTCTCAACAACCATCTTTTATTCAGAAAATGCAACACAAAATATAATAATAGTTTAAGGGGGAGTCGTTACTTCAAGAGAAATGAAGAAAACATGTGGCATTTAAGTTTATGCATTTGCTACATCCGATCTTCTTGTAAGTTTTTAGTCTTTCTAAAGCCTTATTAGTGTACCAAAGTAGTTTAAGGGGGAGTCGTTATCGTAAAAGAAATGAAGAAAACATGTGGCATTTAAGTTTACTCATTTCCTACAACCGATCATCTTTTAAGTAATTATTCCCTCTAAAACTTCTTCAGTATATTAAAACAGTTTAAGGGGGAGTTATTACCGCAAAAGATATGAAAATCATATGGCATTTAAGTTTACTCATTTGCTATATTAGGTATTTTTGTAAGTAATTACTCTTTCTAAAACATACTTATATATACCGGATTAATCATAACTATTTTAAGATGAGTTAGAGTAATTTTGATCATAAAATTACTGTGACTGGTTTTTTAACTTTATGCTTCGTAAGGTATATTGTAAGGACAGTATTAAGCATGACTATTACAAGATTTGTTAGAGTAATTTTGATTCTAAAATTACTGTGATCGATTTTGTAACTTTATGCTCCGTAAGGTTCTTGCTAATAATAAAAGGGTTCTATTGCACGAGAGCCAGTGTTATTTAGGGTATTTGGTTTCCAGGGGGAGTTAGTTGTATTCTTTGTGAATACTAATCAAATGTGTATCATGATAAGGGTGTAGTGTAAATAAAGACAAATTTGAGTGTGTTTGGTACACCTCGAATTAGGTCTTATATGTAAATTGCACGAAAGATTAAGTGAAATACTTAAGGCTAACATGATATTTGACATATTTGACAGATATTTTGATTTGCAATGTGCCTTAAATAATCAAAATAAAGATAATTAATGTGTGAGCTAACATGATAAAGGCTTTGAGTCTAATCTTAATTGGGAGACCCATCCATTATTTACAGTTATATATCGGTTTAAGTATTCTTAAGTTCAATTATTTACCATTGAGATGAATACATGTATTGTATAGATCTCATGAGTTTGCTAACGTGGTCGCAGGATTATTTATCTTAAATGGATGTGTGTCAACCGTTAAGATAAAGGGTCTCAAAAGTATATGAAAATTGGGTCTATCTAGTCCGGAATAAAGAAAACTCAAGCTTAAAATGGATGCAGATTATAGTTACACGTCAACAACTCAGCTAAATTCAAACGGAGACGAAGATATAGGTGGAGAGATTGTTTATCGTGTTATTCAATCTTATATCTTTATTTTTGTTGTATTTGAATTTTGTTAACAGCATTGATTGTGAAGTCCTAATTCGATGATCGTACAATGTAAGTTTGTTTAAGTTGTGGCATTTATCAAGAATTTCTTTTATGAGAAAATTACGATAAATTATAATACAAAAAGTGTTTGTATTTATCTTTATTGTGTTCTCTAAAGAATTCTTTCCGTTAATCATATCGGGTTTGAGAAAATTTTTGGTGAATTTTCAAAGTGTTAATCAAGTTTGTGAAGGTTGAATTTATTGAAAGTCAAGGTTCACATGAATCGAAAAATAAGTTTAACTTAATATGCAAGTTGTACCAAGTGAACTCATATGCATATCTTAACAAAATGGGCTAAGTATGCATATTGTTGTTAAGTGGGTATAAATTTACAAATTTTACTTTGGACTTGATGTGCGCATTTTCCCAACAGGGTTGAATTTGCGTGTTCTAGTTAAGTAAAAATGTAATTGCGTGTTTTACATATTAAGGCCTTATATGCGATTTTTGCCAAGTGAACTACATATGCGTGTTCTGCCAACTGGGCAAAGTATGCGTGTTTGAGTTAAGTGGACTAACTTTGCGTGTTATATTTTGGGCCTAGTTTGCCTGTTCTGCCAAGTGGGCCGGATATGCGTGATCTTGTGCCTCTTAGGGTTTGCATGTTTGTGGGTATAAAAAGACAATTATACACATTTAATGATTTACTTAAAATCATTTGCGTGTTTCTTAAAACTCACTCTTTTTGCGTGTTCCCTGACCGAGCACTGTTCACTTTATCGATTCATAATACTTGATCTTTAAGTGTTATAAACACAAGAAACATCTACATTAACACTTTCCGAACAAAGGTATATAATATGATTTCAATGTCCAGATTTCGTGTTTAAATGACCAAATATTTAGGGTTTTTATTTCGAATATAAAATCACTAAATTATCTGATAAATAGGTCAAATAGGATGCTATTTAGGGTTTTAAAATGAAATGGATGAAGAAATGGAACTGAAAAACTGATAAATAGATCAAATAGGATGCTATTCGTACCATGTTTAAGAGTTTTAGGGTTCTAATTATCTGGATTGTGTTTTGGAAGATGAACAGTGATATGCGTGTTCTTCACCATATACGTGTTCTTGTGAACCCAAATATTCATATTCAAACATCTCCAGAATTTGCGTGTTTGTGATGACATCATCACAAACAAACACGCAAATAACCAGGTATGCGTGTTTCTGAGTAAAATACACCATTTGCGTGTTTTATCACCATTTGTCTGTTGTTACTCATATGCGTGTTTCATGACTTGTAAAATTTTTTAAATTGAAATTTTTTTAAAATAAGTAAAATATGAAACAAAACACATATTATCCAGTCAATCCCGACATCATATGTGTGTATTGTCACCATATGTTTGTGTATAAGGAATTTGCTTGTTCTAGGACTTCGGAAAATTTTCAAAATGGGAAAATTTTCAAATGAGTCAAATTAGAAACTACGAATTGCCTTATAATATTGAACTTTAAAATTTAAGAAAAACAAATGGTTTTTAGTTAAATTTTAATAAAGGTCAAAGTGTCGTTTATTAAAACTAAATGTTTTGGAAAGTTATGAAACAAACGGTTTCGCGACTTTAGAATACAATAAAAGTTTTAATTTCGACTTGTTGATTCGATAAAATTGGTGACGTTTTGGAGGATTATGAAACAAATGGTTTCACTATCCTATAAAATGTTAAGAATCTTATCGTTCAACTTATTTGTCAATTGTTAAAGTTAATAACATTCTTGGAACCGATGAAACTAAGAGTTTCAGGGGTTTGCAAAATGTTAAGAGCTTTAAAGTTCGACCTTACTTGTTGTTGCTAAGCATTTGTTTGGTTGTTGTTTGTATCTTTATGCGCTAAGAGACGATTCCAAAACAATCATAATTATTTGATCAACTTGGACGTCAATCAAGAAAATGCAGTTGAGTTTGTTCCGATTTTGGAGTACTTTAGAAGATCCAGAATCAGAAGGGTTCTCACTGCAAACCCAGTGATTAGATTGACGTATCTTCGTCAATTCTGGGCATCTGCTAGATACATTGCTGGTAACAATGAGATGATTGAAGCTACGGTGAGTAATCAGGTCATCCAGTTTGCTCCTCAAGATTTGATCCAGATACTTGGTTTGGGTACTGAACCCCAAGAGGGAGGAGCCGATGGTCCCATCACATACCCACTGGCACGAAGATATGGAGTTTACAGAAGAATGGGTTATGTTGGGGATCCAAACCAAAACAAGTTCACGAAGAACTGTATTCACGGGAAATGGAAGTTCTTTAGTCATCTGGTATGACAAGCTGAATGTTGAGACCCAGTCTGAAGTTGTCTCCCTTATGCTGAACAAGCCGTATAGCTTTTCTCGTTTCTTCTTCAACGAGATTAGGAGGCAAATTGGTGCAACTGCTAACGAGCGCTTCTTGATGTATCCTCGATTCATCATGATGATCATCAATGCTCGTCTGCCTAATCTACCATAGGTGGGTCCTGTCGAGCATGTAACTATTATGCCGAAGCATATATTCAGTGATAGTTACAAGTATAGAGGTCCACTCCCACCTCCAGCTCGACCGACTGGCAGACATCTTTTCGGTGCAGTCATCAATCTGGCATACATCACACCGGATAATGATGGATTTGCCCATGATGGGTCAGATTTTGAAGGAAATATTGCTGCAGCTCCACAGCAAGTTCCCCAACCACCACCTGCAGCACACCAAGTACAGCAACAACAACAGTAGAAACAACCTCCCGTGCAACAACCCCTAGTAAATGCTAAAGCAGTCGATGACTTGTTCTTCCAAGTAGAACAAGGTCGAGCTAATGTTGAAGAAGCTGCGGAGGTTGCACAACAAATGTTGGAACCTAATGATGATATCAATCAGGTTCAACATTTTGATGCTAATGCGGATCTAGAGGCAGAGATCAATGAAATGTTCGAGGATCACGAGGCCGATGATCTGGTAAGTAGTGATTTTCATGCCACTACAACTGAACAAGAGGAGAGCTCTAGTGATGAAGATGATGATGATGGTCAAGAGGACCCTCAAGAATGAGCACACAGGCTCTTGCAAGAAAAGCGTGCTGCTCAATCTGAAAGGGAACTAAAGGCTGAGGTAGATTTCCAGCCTGAGGAGGAAGATTGAGAAGATAGTTCGCCTTTACAGCCCAGGATGAGAAAAAAAGCTGATGAAGGCACATCTGGCACTCAGAAGTCTCCAAGACTTAGTGCAATGATGAGTGTGGCAGTTGAAGAAGGACAAGGGCATGTGTCTGAGCATGTGCAGAAAGATACTGAGGAAGTAACTGCTAGACCTAAGGGAGCAGGTAAGTGGTTGATGATGAGGCCACCAGTTGAGCCAACAAGTACAAGAATCAGATTATCCGCTACAAGGTCTGCATTCATATCTTTCACTAGTGATGCCACAACATCAGTTCCATTTAGCACTGTTACACTTCCGGTTGTTGGAACTTCTACAATCCAACAACCACATGCATTCACAATCAGAAAACCGGAGTCAAGACTGACTGTTACACCAACTATCCCTCCTCAACCATCGGTGATTTCTTCCCAACCAGGAAGCTCCAGAACTGATGATGATACTATTTCAGAGTTGGTAAAGTAAGTGGCTGAAATGAGGGCTTTGGTTTGCTGGCTTGACAGAAAATTTGTCTAAGAAGGAAGAATCACAACATCAGGAGCTTGAAGAGCTGAAAGCTAAGAATGCTCAGGTTCAAACAAGGCAAGAGGCTTTACAGTCAATCCAGTCTGAGACATCTAAGTACCTGAAACAGATTGCCGAAAGATTGGAAAATCATAATGAAGTTATAAAGACCCGGACTGCAGGTTTGACAAGCTTCGATGACGATTATGACCGGCTAAATGAGATTATTGAAAATCTTAAGTCTCAGGGGGAGATTCAGCCAACTTGCAAAGACGATGCCCTCAAGAGGTGATGTGTTGTGGTTTTATGATTAAATCTGGTCTTTAAATTTTTGTACAAGTAACTATCTAAAATAACACATTTAACAAGTAGAGAACCCGGTCAATGCAATATAGCATAGTGGTAAGTTACAGGATTGTTCGCAGGGACGTGTTGCGTTACCTAATGTAGCAGTACATGTAATTCTAGTTTGTTTGGGGGGTTTGTCACTAACTCCTAGTAAACTAATGCTTTTGACAATAAAATAAATAAAATCTAACCACGCGCTTTGCAGCGAGAGGCTAATCTGAAAGTAGTTTTAAAAAAGCAAATAAATAAAATTAAAATACTTGTTTGGCATCTCGGATCTCATGGTACGACCAAATACTATCCTACTGGTTTGTCAGACTATTGGAAACTTAATCACGGTTTAGATTCTCGTTAGATTCACTTTACCTAGTTAGTAGTGTTGTCGCTAGACTCACACTACCCTTTAAAACAAATTCTCGCTAAATTCATTGTCTTAAGCATTATGAACTAAAGTTTGTGTAACTAATTCATCTTTTAGTTACTTGGCTCTTAAGCCATAACCAGATATAATTCCCTCCGGTGACCACAGTGCTCGTTTCCAAGTCAAAGGATCGCGTCTGGTATTGTTAAGCTTCATGTTCAATTCATCCTAGTTACTATGGTTCTGGATCCTTCAGTAACAAGTGAATCACTTTTTACTTCTAGTTAAAGACCGACTAGACGTTTTCTGTCCTAGCATATTAGTCCTAGTGTATGATCATAGACAACCATCAGAATTAAAGTAATATGTTCAGATATAAAACCAATAGCAACATGAATTACTAATAAACATGGATCTACGATAAACAGTAAAACACACTTAAGCTTTTCTTTAGGGGTTTTTGTCACAAAATGGTTCCGGAATAATAACTCATTTTAAGCATAGAAATGAAGCCTTTCTTTAGGGGTTTTTATCACAAAATGGACGCTCATCATATACCCCCACACTTAAGCTTTTGCTTTTCATCAAGCAAACAGTCCAAGAAAAATAAAAACGATTGATGAGTGGACATTTTAAGTGTTAAAGTATTCTACTATATCTAATTCATTTGAAAGTATAGTCATGCAAAATGATTTGAGAAAGCTTTAGACAAAATCATTAAGCTATAGCTAGAGGCTAGATAGTCAGTCAATTAAAACTAAAAGCTAACTTTTTATTCGTGTTAATACCTCTAAAACAATTCTATGCTTCCACATGTCTTACAGCTCAATCTTACTACTTTTTGCAGACTAGTCAAGCACTTAATTCAAGTTTGTATAGCAATCAGAAGTACTAGCTACTAGCAAGGCATTTATACTTCAAAGTGTGTGTGCTTATGAGTTACTACTTAGATATACTCCTACACTACAGTCATGCTCACTAGCTAAATACAAAAGCAGTCATACAATATTATCATCTTTAATAGTTGAGATAGCGGTGACAGGTCGGTGATTCCTCACACGCAAAGCGACATAACTCAACTAAAAGTTTTGCTTCAAGACAGCGGTGACAGGTCGGTGGTTCCCCACGCGCAGAGTGACATAACTTGATACATTCATAAGGATTTTACTCGTTAATAGTTCTTTGAACTTTTATTTAATCTACTGATTGCCTTTTCTTTTAGATTTACTACATTATTCATGCAATAGACATTATCAGAGACCCAGATGACTCATATTCTTACTCCGCATGCAACTAGTTTAAATTAAATAGTGTAAGATCTAAGGTAAACCATACATCTAAACTAGTTCCTACACAAGCATGTATATTAAGTCCATTTAGTATACCTACTAATAACTAGAAAGTTCTAAATTTCTAGGTATATTAAAGTCTGGTTAAGTTTGCTATGGCAAACATAATCGCATACAGTTTCAGTCTAAGCTCTAATCCAATTGGAAGCATGAACAACCACAAATCTATAGTTAAGCTAACAATTCTAACTAACCTTTCATTTTACCAAGCTAATGTTGCTTAATTATCGTCATCTTTTGTCTACAGCAAAGCTTATATTCACAAAATGGTTTTCAGACACTTTAAAACTTAAAATTTGCATCAAATAAGTAGTAGAAAACTTGTTTAAAATCAAACAATTTGACCAAGGGTTTTTCCTATTCCATCCCCCACACTTAAGTTATACAACGTCCTCGTTGTACTAGACATACAGAAGAAAGGGTAATAGGAAAAACACGTAAAGATAAAGAGTAAAAAGATTAACGGAATTCCCCGGGTCTGAAATTGCATGATTGTTGTTTGAAGATGGCATTTGCGGAGTGACTTGAACATGATGAGCTTTTGATAATTTCAATCCTCTCTGTTTGATGGCGATCCATGGTTGCTTCTCCATCTTCTTTTCTTTTTGGTGTTTTCTGATTTTTTTTTATTATTTTTGGGTTTTTCTGATTTTTTTGTATTTTTGACGATCTGGTGCGCAAAACGGAGTTGTAAACGACGCAGATGGAGCGAATAGTGGCACTGATTGATGACTGCGGTGCTGGTGGTGTTCCTAGCGGCGCTGGTGATGGATTATGAGCATGCAGTGGCGCTAGTTGGTGAGTAGCGGCGCTGGAGCTGCACAGGTGCAGTTCTAGCGGCGCTGGTGGTGATGCCAGCGGTCGCTGGGCTGCCCTGATGCAGTCCCAGCGGCGCTGGTTCCTGACTAGCGGCGCTTATGGCTCCTGTACATGTTCCGAAATCTGATTTCTTCAGTGATTTGATGCTCGAACTCCCCCACACTTAGCTTTTGGCCAAGTGCATGGTTTCCTTCAGACTACAAAGCATTATACTTCTGCACACTTCGAACAATTTATCAGAATTGGAAAAATACGAGATAAAACAAAAAACAAAAACAAAAACATAAAGTACGATTGCAATAAGTTACTTGTTTCTTCAGTCCTTGAAAGCTTGCACCTGTGATTCTCAAAACATATTCATAAAACATCACAAATGATAAAATTTAAAACAATTAGTTAGTTGCAATTAGTCACAATTTCCTAAAAAAAATAGAAAACAAAAATAAAAATTACTGCTTGGGTTGCCTTCCAAGAAGCGCTAAGTTTAATGAGTCTTCAGCTGGACTCGGTCTAGGAACTAGGTTCAAGAGTACGGGTTAGGCCTAGGGCCGACACTCGTTTTTTTTTTGATGTAAAGGTCTGATTTGTTCCTATGGTGTGATTCTATTCTCCTTTTCTTGCTCTCCCAAATGTAGTTTCTGGATTTACAATTAGTTCCAAATGGGTTCAAATCACTAATGTCTTCCTTGGTGATGACCACTTGGTTGAATCCTAAGGTCATGGTCATCTTCTTTGCTTTAACGTTAACCGACGATCCCACTGATAGTAAAAACGGTTGTCCCAAGATGATATGACCCCTTGTCATCGAGTCATCTTCGACTATATAGAAGTCGGTTGGGATATCTAATCCACCTACACTGATGACCACGTCTTTGACGAGACCTTTTGGTTAGAACTTTTGCTCCCCCTACTAACCTAATTTCTTAATATTCTCGTTTAACCTTATTTTGACGGTCTATTATTAGGTCCTCGAAAATTCTTATAGGTAAAATGTTTGAGGTGGACCTAAAATCTAAGTAGGTGTTTTTAAGACAGACGAAGTTAATGTGGCTAGGGATTTGAAATATTCCAGGGTCTCCATAAAACTTATCGTTGGGTTCTCTACCCATTATTTCATTCATTTTGTCTCTTTCAAGGTCAGTTATACATTCCTCCCATTTCATATTTCCTAATATCTTCCTGATTCTATCAACCACTTCTCTTCCCTTCCTTAACTGTTCTTCTACTTTCTCCTTTTTATCCCTTAGTTTCCTAAAACATTCATAAGAAATCCTATTCTCATATTTTCTTTCTAAGGTTTGTTTGACATAGTTGCGATCATCATTTCCTATTTCCATACTAAGACATTCTTCTTTGATCAATTCGACCTGCTCATCAATGTTAGACACTTTTATCCTATTTTTACCATCAGATAGTGATATTTCTCTTTTAAGGACATGGATGGTTACATCAGCAATATGCAGAAATGGTCTACCTAGAATTACTGGTGTATCCATTCCATCTATCGAATCAAGCACAGCAAACTCAGTCCAAAATTCTAAGTCCTTAACCCTGACATGGACTCATTCGACAATCCCCATGGGTTGTCGGTAAGTCTGATCGGCTAACCGAATGCTCATGTTGGCGGGTTTTAGTAAACAGAGGGTAAGTTTCTCATAAACGGCAGTGGGCATAACATTAATTCTTGACCCTAAATCAGCTAATGCAGTTGAAAAATATTCATTATTAATAGTGCAAGGGATAAGAAAATTTCCTGGATCTTCAGTTGCTTGTTGTTGCTGTTTCCCGTCATTCAGTGTGTTGGGATTTTGAACTTTTTCACTTCTGCCCGAATTGTCTCCATCCTTCATTTTGCATTTGGATGTGAGCTGGGTACCTAAGTCTTCTTCCGTGGTCAAAACTTTTCGCGAATCTGAGCTGACGGACTCACCAGCGGCGCTGGCGAGAGGCAAGCGGCGCTGGTGGTTCACCTGGGGGCTACCAGCGGCGCTGGTTTGTTCCTGTAGGGTTTCCAGCGGCGCTGGTTGTGATAACACGATTTCTAGCACCGAATTCACGTCATCATTGGCGGTTTTGGTGAGTGTGTGTTCTTGGTATTTGTGTGTGTTTTGAGAGAGAAAGTGTATGTGTGTGTAAGTAAAGTTGTTGATTGGAATTAATGTGTGTGTGTAAGACTTACAAAGTTATGATTCCTAAGGTTATGGGGGGTATTTATAGGCTAACTATACAATTATGCTAATTATCACAATTAGCCCCTCAACCTTAGTAATCATACACCTATGACTTAACTACAAGAAAATCCTTTAATCTAAATTACAATTTATCACTATTTTGGATTTCTAACATTCTCCCCCTTAGTGATATATTGTAATGAATGAAGTACGTGTTATCTTGTCTTGTTGGAATAAAATTTGATGAGCCCGGTGGTGAAGACAATTGGTGTGTTGAAACAAGTCTTTAAAGCTTTCTCTCTTGTCTATGTAGAACTTGATTCAGTCTTGGTATTCTTCAATCTTAGATTCTTGAGTGAAATTCAACTTCTTGATTCTTCGATCTTCAAAGAGGATAATGAAGTTGAACAAGTATTTATGCTTTCTAAAGAGAACAATGAAGTCGAACAACCTTAAGTCGAACAATGAAGTCGAACAATGAACTTTATCTTCTTGGAATGAATTCTCATAAATAAGTACCCTCCCCCTTGATGTATGCACTGGAGCTTCTTGATAAAGTGTTGTTGTATGACTTGAAGATCTTGAATGAAGTATGTTGATGAAGACTCTTTTGAAGCTTTACACCATTGACTTGAATCTTCTAACCAATCTTTCATTTTTTGAAGCATTGATCTTTGTCACATCAACTTGAAAACTTTGGAGAGTAAGCATTTGAATGAAGTTTGGATAAGTCTCTTATGAAAAATTCATGCTCCCCCTCAATTCATGAGTATAAACATTTTTAAGCATTTTTGAACTTTTGAACCATCTCGAGAGAATATCCTTTCATCTTTACTATTGATGAAACACATACTATCATTCCATTCTTATCATTTGAAGACAATGCCAAATTCATCTCCGAAGGAAAAGAAACTCAGTTGGCAAAGATTATGCCAAAGTCCTTTTATAAGCCCAAGTCAACTGAGTCAAGGACAATCAAATTTTCATTTTGGAAGTTATTTGATCCTTTTCAAGCCAAGATCTCAATCAACTATGATTTAGTGAAAAACTGAGCTCAATCTACTGAAATATTTGTGAAAATCTTTGTATCATGAAGACTTTTCTCTTTGTCATCAGAAAGAATTTTCTCCCCCTAACACTTTTTGAAACAACCAAACATAAACTTTTCTCCTTGCTTTCCTTATCAATTATCCTTATTTCTAATATCTGTGAAAATCTTTGTATCATGAAGACTTTTCTCTTTGTCATTGGGTTCTGGACAGATTCCGGGATTGCTTTTTGGTCCGTTTCGTTTTCATTTTGCTTCCGTATGACCTGTACCTTATTGGGACTTTCACAAGAGTCATTAGAAAACTCAGTGGAGTCATTACCTTCGGTGAACACGGCGTTCACATTCTCATTTTATCCGATCGGGGTTGGTACTTTTGACTTGAACTAGGGTTTGAGCTTGAGCTTCCTTGCAAGATCGGCCTTGGCATAGGACTACCTTCCTTCCTTGTATTCTGCTCAATCCATCTATCTATCCTCCATTCTAGCTCCTTGATTGAGGCTTGTTGATTCCTTGCTCCTTCGTCAATCTTTTGATTGAGATTGCTTATTTTCTCATTGAGCGACTTCGTGTAGCTTGCCAAAGAGTCATGCCTTTTATCATTCATGTCTATGTACTTTTCCATCATATGTGTAAGCTTGGCAATAGGGTCCTCCTTGACTTCATTTTCCACCTTAGGTTGCTCGGGTTGACCATTACTCCTTTACCACCTATTTTGAAAAGAACCAAAGTTATTTCTAGGATAATTTGCATTATAGTTAGAATTACCGGTGTTTCTTTGGAATAGTCCTCGTTGAAAGCCTCCACGGTAGTGGTTCTGGACAAAGTTGACTTGCTCGGTAGCTTCCTCTTCACAATCTTCAGTATAGTGCATTTCTCCACATTTGTTGCACCCGTGTGCAATTACCTTGAGGTCCTTGTCCATAACGTTCAACCTATCTTCAAAAGTAGAAAAAACGGTTAGATAAAGCTTTAAGTTCATGAATTACCTCATTGTCGGGGCTGCTCTCGATGCTAGCCACGGTTCTTCTCGGCTTCCTATCTCGATCCTTATCATCCACGTCTCGAGCTAAGCTTGCTTGCACCATATCCTCCATCATTTTGTATGCGGCATTAGTAGTCTTGTACAAAAAGTTACCACCGCCGGCTAGGTCTAAATCTTTTTGGGAGCTCTTTGTTAAACCATAGAAAAAGATTTCCATGATTTCATCCTTGCTAAGTCCATTCCCTTGACAGGGTCTGATCATTTCCCTAAGCCTTTTCCATGCAACAACTAGTGATTCCCTAAACCAATGAACTCCATGTGGTGATGGTACCTTCATCGAGCTCATCGAACCAAGCACGTGCCTCTCCAGTGAGAGACGATGGAAATAAGCTAAGTTGCACATCGTCATCGGTGACGTTTCCTCCATATTTGAACATCTTGCATAAACTAGTGAACTCCTCACATGCTTGTGAGAGTCGGAATTTGCTTGGTCGTCGAACTGGTTATCTTGAATTAACTTAAGGTGGTGTCCTTTGATTGAGAATGAGTCTCCTAAGTTGGGTAAGACTATAGTCGATCCTGGCGTCGGTGCTACGACTCTTGTCCTTTCCATCATCGGTCGGTCGAAATCGTTAATAACACCTCTAGGCGAGTTTGGTTGAGACATGGTTTCGGTTGTTCCTATTGAGTCTTCTAAGTCGAAAAGGTGTTCTAAATTACCTACGGGGGTAGAGTTGGATCTGTTAAGCCTCTTCCTTCGTCTAAGTCTAATTAGGCTTGTCAAGCTACGTCTTATGACTGTTCTGGATTTCAAACGCATCAACCACCTAAATATCCTGCAAAACTTAAGAAAAAGATCAACGCACCATTATAAAGCTTAAAGTGAAAAACTATATTAACTACCTAAACTAAAAAAAAAATATATGAAAATATTTTTGGATTTTTAAATTTAAAGAAAATGAAAAATGCAAACTAACTAAGCTAACCCTAATTTTAACCTAATTTGACCTAATTTTCTATTTAACCTAATTTGACCTAACATGAAATACTGAAAAGCAACTACTCCGTGCCGAAACACAAAGTAGGGTCGAACTACACTACTAAACCAAGAATGTGTCGCGTCCCCGGCAGCGGCACCAAAAGACTTGATGTGTTGTGGTTTTATGATTAAATCTGTTCTTTAAATTTATGTTGTACAAGTAACTATCTAAACTAACACACTTAACGAGCAGAGAACCCGGTCAATGCAATATAGCCTAGTGGTAAGTTACAGGATCGTTCGCAGGGACGCGTTGTGTTACCTAATCTAGCAGTACGTGTAATTCTAGTTTGTTTGGGGGGTTTGTCACTAACTCCTAATAAACTAATGCTTTTGACAGGAATATAAATAAAATCTAACCACACGCTTTGCAGCGAGAGGCTAATCTGAAAGTAGTTTTGAAAAAGCAAATATCAGTAATTAAATTAAAATAGTTGTTTGGCATCTCCGATCTCATGGTACGACCAAATACTATCCTACTGGTTTGTCAGACTGTTGGAAACTTAATCACGGTTCAGATTCTCGTTAGATTCACTTTACCTAGTTAGTAGTGCTGTCGCTAGACTCACACTACCCTTTTAAACAAATTCTCGCTAGATTCATTGTCTTAAGCATTATGAACTAAAGTTTGTGTAACTAGATCATCTTTTAATTACCTGGCTCTTAAGCCATGACCAGATATATCCCTCCGGTGACCACAGTGCTTGTTTCCAAGTCAAAGGATCGCGTCTGGTATTGTTAAGCTTCAAGTTCAATTCATCCTAGTTACTATGGTTCCGGATCCTTCGGTAACAAGTGAATCACTTTTTACTTCTAGTTAAAGACCGACTAGTCGTTTTCTGTCCTAGTGTATGATCATAGACAACCATCAGAATTAAACTAATATGTTCAGATATAAAACCAATAGCAACATGAATTACTAAGAAACATGGATCTACGATAAACAGTAAAACACACTCTAACGGAATCTAAATGAACATAGTAAAACAATAAGCGTCTACATGATCACATTGATCCAAACAAGTATTCAGCCTACTAGCCTAGCATTATTAAAGGAATAACAAAGTCTGAAAAGATGAAAGTCATAGTTCAATAACAAAGAGTAAATAAAGATGAAAGATCTAGACCAAGAGTGAAGATCGGAAGGTGTTTAGATGCTCCAAAACCTTCTTGGAATCTGCAATTTCTATCTAGGGTTATTCCTGGGCGGCTAGGGCTGCTAAATCGGCTCTCTCCTAGGGTTTTGAGGGTTAGTTCGACTTAAATAGGTGTTAAAGTCGGTTTCTGATCTGGGCCTACTAGCGGCGTTGGTGGGCTGACCAACGGCGCTGGTCCTGGGCTTCCATGGGCTAGCGGCGCTGGTGGCATGAGGAGCAGGCGCTGGTGAGTGCCAGCGGGCGTTGTTGGCTACTGAACATGTTCTTGTGTCTTCATTTGGCTCCCGAACCACTTCCTTGTGTCTTGTAACTTCATAGGCTTCCTTCTTGAGTCACTTGATGTCATTTACCCTCTCTCGCATCTTCCGGGAACCTGCATAAACACATCATTCATTAAGTACCGATAGTTCCGGAATAATAACTCATTTTAAGCATAGAAATGAAGCCTTTCTTTAGGGGTTTTTATCACAAAATGGACGCTCGTCAGGAGGGAAAGTAGAGAGGACGAGGTAGATGATCCTAGCCGACAAAGAAAGACTACAAGATTTTCAAAGGGCACGAGGATTGCTACATCTCAGAGGGAGCAAAGCCAGCCTGGTGCTGCTGGTACCTCTCGAGCCCCCACAGCTGAAGACAAAGTGAAAGCACCTGCCGATGCTGGTCCCATACCAACTGGAGATGTAAGAGTTGGTGACCAGGAACGATCAACGGGGGATGTAGGAGTTGGTCATCGGAAGTCATCAGCATCTGATAGAGATGCTGAGCGTTTGTTTTCTGGAGATGATGTCATATCATCCGACTCTTCTAACACTTTGATTTTAAAGAACAAGATCTTTACTAAGTTCGGACACGATGACGTCACATATCAAAATGCAATGGCCGAAATGATCAAGCCAAAGGATCCAGGATCTTGGGTTGATCAAGAAAGAGCTCGTAGAGTTGCTACAAGTAGAAGCAAGGAATCACTGACTAAATCTGGATCTGATTTCGAGAAAGAGACTCATGTCAAGAAGAAGAAGAAAAGCAGAAGAAAGTAGACAACTTCTGAAGTTCCCGAAGAGGGTTTTTGGCCAGCATTAGGATGACAAACGAAGACTAGAAGGTCGCATCTAGACGCTAGTGTCAAGGGGGAGACTGTTGGTGCATGTTTCTCGGTGACAAAAGCATTCTAGATGTGTTACATAAGTATGTATATATTCAAGTCTTGTAATTTATCTTGTAATTACCGTTTTTCAATAATATTATCTTGGCATATATTGTTGATCATATTGGGATATATTTATGTTTATATGTTTGTTTATTATTCGTATTTTGTAGGTTCTAGAAATAACATGTAAAGAGTTATTAAGTTAATATTGTTTCTGCGTTTAACAGGAGTTGAAATATTAACTTAATGTACTTCCAAAGAGAAGTTAAGTTAATTGTGTTTCTACGAGTTTACAGCAGGAGAAACACTAACTTAGTGAATACTTCCAATAGGTAATATTGACAACGTTCTTGTTGCGTATTTACAGCAGTAGAAAAACATTGTCATAGCTAATGTTGTTTCTGCGTATATTTAGAGGAGTAGAAACATTGGCTGAGTTAATGTAAGTTCTACGTCTTGACAGCAGTAAAGACATTAACTCTGAGTGTAATGTCGGTGATGCGTCTTGACAACAGTAAAGACATTAACTCAAATATTCCTAAGTGTTATCTGAGTGTACTCGGGAACGAGCAATTAGTTGCTTGTGGAGAGAACACTTAAAGGGTCATTTGAGGGTTCTTGGGAACGAGCAAAAGTTTGCTTGTGGAAAGAACACTCAAATGGTCATTTGAGAGTTTCTGAGGAACAAGCAAAAGTTTGCTTGTTCATAAGAACTCTCAAATGGTTTGAGAGTTTCTGTGGAAACAAGCAAAAGTATGCTTGTACACAAGAACTCTCAAACCAGGCAAAAACCCTTATGGGCTTGAGATGCAAACACTCAAACCCAATGGATTTGAGAGCTTTGTCACTTGCCTATAAATAGACGGTGTGTGTATGCATGTTTCACAACAACAGTGTAGTAAGAGAAACGAGCAAAACCTGGAGAGAAAAACCTAAGAACACGCACGATTTCCTTGTGGGTACTCGAATCACGCACGAAGCGCAAACACACACCCGGTTTGGACGGCTTGTAGACTTAGGTTACCACGTTGGTTGGTAAAGTTTGTCCGGAGAGCCGTTTCACTATAGTAACCAAATACGGGTGTATATATACATGCAAAGATATATATATATATATCATAAAAGGTACATATTGTAACCATGGGTTATCTCGAGAAATACTGCACCTCGACATATCCTTAAGTCGATCTCGGTTCGGTAAGACCCGGGGGACTTACAACATCAAAAAATGGAAGAAACGCAACGAAGCTATTAGAGCAAAGAGAATACTAGAATAATACCTTCGCAACACCAGATCAAGACATGCATATCTAGGAACCTTCCCATGACAGAGTAATCCCAGCAAGATACAGAATCACGGTGGGATACGCGATCAACAAAAACGGAGAAACACCGACTTAGCGGATCAACTCATTATCAAGAAAGCGCCAAGCCAGATCATTATCCTCAAACGCCACCGTCGGCACCAACGTACTTCTATCCAACACACACCTGAACATCGGATGAATATACTCCTCACTAAAAAACAAAAATCCCGACCTCCAGTACAGCATATCAGAATCCCCTATATCAAAGAATAACCTACCAGGCCCCTCCTCAACCATAAACCACCCATCACGAACATAAATTACACCATCATGGTAACGGCTAATGGATGAACCATGGACACATGCAGTTCATGGTCATCAAGTAACCCTAATACCCAAGGGGACATGGAAATCTAAGATTACAACCGGAAAAAGGAGCGGTATACATACCTACGAAGCCAGGAGACGCATCAAGGATCGATTCCGATCGACCTGGAACCCTAATTTCTGGATCATCAGAGTGGTAGAAGCAGTGGCGAAACCAGGCGAGATCATTCTCTGTCATCTCTGAATAAGTCGTACTGATGATGCGAAAATAATTGCGATCCATAATGACGATCAAGATCGATTGAAAAACCCAAAGATCGATGGTAAAATAATAAGAAGGGAGTAAAAGGAAGGGGGAATAGTTGCAAGAAAATCTCCGGGGCCGTCAAAAATTAAATAAGGGACAAACAAGATGCTTTGAATAAACGACACATAACCCATTTAAACCGTCGATTGGTTTTCCCCGGGATAAGTGCACATGCAATGATCCCTTGTTGGGATAAAAACGCGGCACAACGAAATTACTATTTTACCCTAACTAAGAGCTCCGGAATAAACACGAAACATCTTAACCATACCGGAATAAACACGAAACATCTTAACCATAGCTCCCGAAGCCCAGGTTACGCAGGTATGCTTTTACTTATTTTTATCTTTTGAAGTCTAACCCGTTCTTGTACAGATAGAACCTCCCAACAGACTGGGGGGCTTGATGATATGCCATTTACGGAGCTCTAGCTCCGTATCCGAAGCAGAAGCAAAGTACGCAGCCACCTTCATACAGGTAAATTTACTTATCTATTAAAACCAGAAATGGAGCTCAACCTCCGTTCCACATAATTACTTCGGATCTCATGAAGTAATAAATACCCAACTCCAAGCTAAAATACATCAAGAAGATTGTGTATGAATACTTGTTATGATTATCCGATCTTAATAACATATAGTATAAGTCCCCTTGACGTGGATCGTTAATAGTTTGATCTCGTTATCCAGAGGTGCGGAATCCCTCTCTATAACGTGGTGATTCATAACGAAAGCCCCTAGATCACCTGCTGCCTCGCAGGTCTTCTTTAGGCTAGCAGAACGACCTTTAATTGACCTATTAACCTGCACAAATATTCTTGATAATTCGACAAATGTTTGACCCTAATCTCTGTTAGGGTTCTGGTATTTATAGGAAACTCGACATGGGCTTTAGCGAGTCGAGCTCGTATTTCAGCCCCAGGCTAACACCTTTACGAGGTCGTAATTGTGTCTTTGCCTCGTATTTGTCCCTGCAAATACGAGGTCGTATTTCCTATAAGCCACCTTGTAATTGTCCCTGCAATTACGAGGTCGTATTTCCTTAGCAGAATATTATTACATAATCAATACTCAAACTTAATCTAGTAATCTATGCATAATACAATGTTCATTAATGAAAATCACATGACAAAGACATATTACAAAATAAGCCCAAACAATCTAGACTGCTATTGACATAGACGTGCACTTACAGACTCCCCTTTGGAAATAGCTTCTAGACGTTAAAATAAATGTCTTCGTCTTGTCTTTGTCATCAATCTACTTCTTCTGCTTCTTCTTCTTCTTGCTTTTGCTCTGCTCCCCCTCAGTCTTAGCCTCATTCTCAAAATTGGAATCTGACTCTGACTCGAAGGAGTATGAGTTAACCCTAACCTTTCCATCATTTGATCCCTCAGAGATCCTGGATCATAATACTCATCACTATCCATAATCTCTGCTCTAACTCTCATATGAGCCTGTGGATCATAACCCAATCTCTTTTCTAGTCTATGCACGATCACTGGGTGCAAATCTGACTCTGTAGAAGCATTGGTAGTAGAATCGGTCTTGGTCGACTCACTATCTTGAGCACTAGCAATTTCATCAGAAAGAGCAACAACTTCAGATTGCCCTACCAAACCTTTACCCAATCTATCAGAGTCAATATCTTCTGTAAGGAGTTTGGTTTTGAGGTGCCTCAGACTCAGCTAACATATTCAACTCTGTGACAACCAGTTCTTGAGTCTGTGGAGCTTCTGAGGCAGCCTTGCCAGCAACACCAGCCTGGCTAGACTCTCCATGAGTCTCTGTTCTGAACACAGAACTCTCTCCTAGCTCTTGAGTAGCTCTAGCAGCATCTGGATATTCATTGTGATCATCATCATGCCCAGCCTTAGCTAGCTCATCACCTGTACAACCTAAACTGTCTCTCTTAGCTCTAACCTTGAGATAGTTATCGATGAGCTCATGCAGTTTTTCTTCGGAGATCTTGACTCCCTTTTTCAATGCATTTGCCATCCTAACAACCTTCTCATCTAGAGCCAAATACTTCTTATACATGTTGGACACCACCACCTCGGCCTTGCCCAACTTGTCTTCAAGAATCATGTTCTTGTCACTAACAACCTTCAAATCACCAGCCAAATGAGTGATCAAACTTCTCATCTCATTCATCTGTCTCTTCAGATCACCAGAAGTAGGTCTCTTCACTTGCTTGTGGTTGTGGTTGTGTAGTCTTAGGAACAACAACCCTTGGCACACTCTGTAAGATACCAGCAACAGCAGCAGAAGTTTCTTGTTCCCTGACAAGTCTTGTTCTTTTAGGTACGGACTACTCTGGCTCCCAATCCTTATGATCATCTCTAGTTCTTCTTCTTCCCTAAGTGGCCTCAGTAGGTCTAGGAACCATTCGAGATCCAACTTTGATGAAAGCATGAGATCTGTAAGGATCTTCATCACCATCACTACTAGATGTAAGGTACCTATTGTTGCGTGGATCGTAATAAGATGTGATTCGTTATGTCAAGAGTGCGGAATCCTCTTGAGATAACTAGATTGCTATTGCCTTCCATCGATTAATGAGCAATTAATCAACCTAAGGAGATGCACAAGGCTTGTGGTTCG
Organism: Erigeron canadensis; assembly: GCF_010389155.1. NCBI lineage: Eukaryota > Viridiplantae > Streptophyta > Magnoliopsida > Asterales > Asteraceae > Erigeron > Erigeron canadensis. The sequence goes on along the minus strand of NC_057767.1, from coordinate 20,586,412 downwards.
TGTAGGAGGTTACACGAAGGAACAATTAACCTTAATTCGTGTATAATCAAAACGATTCACTAAGATCTGAAATGATTAACCTAATTCCATAGATTAGGTCTTGTATTTATACTAATAGGTATTGGGTTCGTGTGGGCTTCGGCCTTAATTACGTATTAGGCCCGTAATTAACAATAACCAATACACTTCGTGCTGACGTCAGCACGAGGGTAATCTCATGTGCTGATGACGTCAGCACGAGGGATGTAATTAACATGATTTGAGCCTCGATTTCACAGATTCAACAGTGGATTTGTGTGTGTGTGTTCTTGGTGTTTTAGTGTGTGTTTTTAGAGAGAGAGATAGAGAGAGAGGAAAGATTGGGATTAAGTGTGTGTAAAATTACAGGAATGAAATGGAATGAGGAAAAGGCTTATGATTTCCAAGGTGTTGAGGGGTATATATAGTCTAACTATACAATTATCCTAATTATCACATCTACCCCCTCAACCTTAGAAATCATTTCACTATGACTTAACAACAATTAAGTTCACTAAGTTAAATTACAATTAATCACTATTTTTGGATTTCTAACATTCTCCCCCTTAGTGATATATTGTAATGAATGAAGTACGTGTTAATCATGTCTTGTAGGATTAGATTTGATGAGCCCGTTGGTGAAGACAATTGGTTTGTTGAAACAAGTATTTGGAGAACTTGATTCAATCTTGGTCTTGGACTTCTTGAAGTTAAATCATGAAGAAATTCTCAATGTTCTTTTTGAACAGAGAATAAGTGTGTGTTCTTTCTTGATTCTTTGAAGATTGTTGAACCATGAATCAGAGTTGTCTTTTGAGATGCGGAAGGTATAAACTTGGCTTTGGCTCTTCAATCTTCGATTCTTGAGTGAAATTCATCTTCTTGGAATGAAGTATTATCATGAACTTGTACTCTCCCCCTTGATGTATGCATTGGAGCTTCTTGAACAAGAGTTATTTATGACTTTGAAAATCTTGAATAAAATATGTTGATGAGGACTCTTTTTGTAGCTTTGATCTTTGTCACATTAACTTGAACACTTTGGAGAGTAAACATTTGAATGAAATTTGAATAAATCTCTTATGAAATAATCATGCTCCCCCTCAATCCATGAGTATAAACATTTTGGAGCATCTTTGAACATTTGTTCCATCTTGAGATAATATCCTCTCTCATCTTTGGTCTTATTCTAATCTTTGAGCTCAATTGACTAAAATCTAATTATTCTTTCTCAACTTCATTTTCAATACACTCAACCAATACAACCTTTTCACACTAACTCCATGATTGCACAAATTAAGCTCAAAATTTTCTTTCTCAATCAATCATAATCTTTTTCTCCCTCTCATAATGACAAAATTGGGAACCAATGTCATTATGCAAATATTGATTGAGAAAAGAAATATGAAAAACTAAAACGAAATTCACATGGAGAAATAGCAACCATCAACGTATCAACCTAAAACATTAGCCCAACCCAAAGAATAATGTAAGGTTGAAGTTGTTGATACAAATGTTATAGAATGATGTTGGTTGTTTTTGTGTTTGTGAGATGAGAAATGAAAACCGGATAAGAATGATCAGTTAACATATTCAAAAATCAAAAGGATTAATGAAATGACCGACAGAAATGTATAACATTTTTCGGATTTCCTATGTATCATTGAGAAATGCACAAAGCAATGTTCTAACGTAGTTCGGTCTGCGGCTTTTCAACCACTAGATTGCTTCAAAGAATATAAATCATGGTTAGTACAGCCGAAGTTTTCGATAACCACAATCTATTATCCTTAAAGACTTTTAGGTAAAATCCAAGGTCACTGTTAGACTTCTCGTTCACTCAATAATCACATAAATGTAATTATGAGACCTACGTTCAACATTGGAAAACATGTTAGCATTGGTAGGATTTCCATTTGATTGTCGTGGAATATCAAAAGATATCACTACAAATGTTCCGGCTGTATCACATAGATAAACAATAATATGACAAAGATATGACTCGAATGTGTCTTAAAGAAATGAATAATAATCAAATTAATGATTCATCAAGATAGCTCTAGACACAACGTGATCAAATGAAGTTGGGGACTGGAGCAGAATGTCGCCCTTTTTCAATATCAACATCTTCCAAATGAAGAGTCAATAGAAATGTGAAAATCTCCGTGAGAAATGAAACAAGTATTTGTGAAGAAACACTTGAGTGGTTAGGTAAAAGATGTGCATCGCTTCACTGGGTCCATGAAGTCTTTATCAAGATATCAACAAATGACATCCGATAAAAATTTGTTTCACCCAGCGATTTGAGAATTTAGGGAAGGGTATCATTTCTTTTAACCCTTTTTTCACAACATATCACCGTAACCTCTCACTTTTCGACTTTACTCTCTCCATCCTATTTGCACGAAACCATCATCACTCAAAATACCCTTACTATCTAATAAAAGAATTGAATACTCCGGGGGTAGAACTCATCGGCGATGATAAAGTTCATGGAGTGAACGAATCGCTCAAGTGCAAACTAATCACCGAACTTCAACTGATGAAAAGTCATATGAAAATCATCAAATGTGTGTATGAAAAGATTTAATAACACATTTGAAATTTTGAAATCACAAACTCCCTCTTAATCTATACAAAAGTAGATTAAAATTTGTTTTCATAGAAAGGTGAAGCAAAAATTGGTTTTTGTGAAATCGAAAAATGTAAAATCTTTGTTGTGATATATACAGAAAAATTTGAGAGTCTAACGTGAACAAGATTTTAAGAAACACAAAGTTTTGCTTCAACAACAATGTTCATAGTAAGACTGCTAGGGAGTACACAAAGGCGTTCAATCCTTCGCATCTTACATCAACAAGTTGGATGCAAAACAAAAAAAAAAATTAAGCAAAAGAAATTTTAACTCAATTAATTGTTCAAGATGAGACAACTAGGGAGTACACAAAGGCGTTCGATCCTTTGCTTCTCATATCAACAATTGAGAGTTTTGGAAAAAATGATTTGATCAACAATAGAGAGTAACTAATTCTTTTGGCGGGAAAAATAATTCTTGCCCATGATCTTAAAAAGAAATCATGAGTGCCTCTTTTGGAAATAAATAAAACTATGAAGCACGGGTTATACACAGAGTATGTATAAGCCACTGTGATATAAATAAATCAATGAAGCATGGGTTACATACATAGTATATGTAAACCACTTTTGAAGAAGAAGAAAAAAAATAAAGAAAATCTTTTTGTTATTTTTCAAAATTTTATATTTTTGTATTTGATTTTGTCTTTTCAAATTTTGTATTTTGTTTTTAAGAATGTATCAAGAACAAAATAAGTTAAAGTTCAAGATTTAACATGCCAAGCTTGGAGATAAGAAAGTTAAACCTCTTTTCGTCCAATGGTTCGGTGAACAAATCTGCAAGCTGATAGTCAGTGCCCACAAACTAGAGCTCGATGTCACCTTTCTCAATATGATCTTTGAGAAAATGATATCTAACATCAATATGCTTTGATCGAGAGTGGTTTACTAAGTTGACTGCAATAGCAATGGCACTTTGAGAGTCACAATAGATAGGGATATGATCATATTTCAGACCATAATCAATTAGCTGCGTCTTCATCCATAACACTTGAGCACAACAACTAGCCACGGCCACATATTCAACTTCAGCTGTTGACAGTGACACACAATTCTGTTTCTTGGAAGACCAACTCACAATTTTATCACCTAAAAATTATAAAGTACCAGAAGTGCTTTTGCGATCAAGCTTACAACCTGCATGATTCTTCAGATAACAAAATATTCGTTTCACAGCTTGAAAATGTAAATCAGTTGGAGCAGCTTGATACCTAGCACACATACATGTTGCAAACATTATATCTGGGCGAGATGCTGTGAGATACAACAATGAACCAATCATACTTCTATATCTCTTTTGGTTAAATGGTTTCCCATTTTTATCAGCATTTATGTTTGTTCGAGCAGCCATTGGGGTAGAAATTGAAGAACATGAAGTCATATCAAACTTTTTCAACATATCATTTATGTATTTACCTTGTGATATAAAAATACCATTTGGTAATTGTTTGATTTAAAGACCCAAAAAGTAGTTCATTTCCCCAATCATACTCATTTCAAAATGATTAACCATCAGAGATGAAAAGTTTCGACAAAATGATTGACTGGTTGACCCAAAGATAATGTCATCAACATATATTTGGACAAGAAGAACATACTTACCTTGTTTGCGAATGAATAGGGTAGATCAATTGTGCCTTTGTTAAAGCCACCTCTTATCAAGAAAGTAGTTAAGGAATCATACCATGCGCGGGGTGCTTGCTTAAGACCGTAGAGAGCCTTGTCTAACCTGTAGAGATGGGTTGGCCTTTTAGGATCAACAAAACCTTCTGGTTGTTCAATGTAAACTTCTTCTTTGAGTTCACCATTCAAGAAAGCTGTCTTTACATCCATTTGAAACACAGTGAAGTTTCGGAATGCGGCATAAGATAAGAAAAGCCGAATGGCTTCCATTCTTGCAACTAGAGCAAAAGTTTCGTCGAAGTCAACACCAGGTTGTTGGCAATAACCCTTTGCAATAAGTCGAGCTTTGTTCCTTACTACCACTCCATTCTCATCCTTTTTGTTTTTGAATATCCATTTTGTTCCTATTGGTTAATCTTTTCTTGGATTTGGAACTAATCTCCATACTTTCAGTCTTTCAAACTGTGCGAGTTCTTCTTGCATTGCCTTAACCCACTCTGGATCACAAAGAGCTTCAGAGACAGTTTTGGGTTTGATGTTGCTGAGAGAAAGTGCAATAAGACTCTCGGTAACTGAAGTACGAGTAGTTACTCCGGCTTGTGGATCTCCAATAATTTGATCAGTAGGATGATTTTTCAGCATACGTGACCATTTGCGATCATGAGGAAGAGGATCTTGTTGTTGAACATCAACATCATCATCATTAAAACCTGAGTTTTGTTGAGAGATGGAATCATAGTTTGGTAGAACAGCTTCCTCAAAGGATGGATGATCGAAGTCAAGTGGCACATACACATTTGGAGTGTTCATCGAGTTTGTTGTTTGAGTAAATTGGGTGGGTTGTTCTTGAACATTCACTTGAGAAGAATTATCAGGAGAGGGTGGTGAAGAAGAATCATTAGAAGAGGATGAAGAACTACTACTAGAAGATGTAGCACCTTGCTCAGAAGAACTTGATGATGACTCATGATTGTTGTCGGGAACTGGATTATTTATATGAATTGGTTCAACGATGACTCGAGGTTCTTCATCATGAATCGGTTTGGAATTAAAGAATTCTTTAAAAAGAATATCTAATTCATGACTTGTTGGAGTTGGAAACTTCTTGAATTTGGATGCTAAAGTAGAAGTCCTTGATGAAGTACTTGAAGCACTTGGATCATTACTTGTTGGTAGCAAACTTTCTTGTTCAAATATCATGCCCGACATCTCATCAAACCAAACATTCATTGTTTCTTGAATTGTATTTATTCGGCGATTGTAGATTCGGTAGGCAATCGATGTCTTGGAATAACCAACAAAGTAACCTTCATCACCTTTCTTCTCGAACTTTCCAAGATTCTCCCGATCATTCAAAGTATAACAAACACACCCAAAGATATGAAAATAGTCGATGTTGGGTTTGCGTGTGTTAACAACCTCATAAGGAGTCTTCTCGAAACGCTGATTAACAATGGACCAATTCTGAGTGTGACAAGCAATGTCAACAGCTTCAGCCCACATATTGGAAGGCCACTTGGAATAAGCAAGCATTGTTCTTGCAACTTCCACTATCGTTTGATTTCTCCTTTCAACGACACCGTTTTGTTGTGGGGTACGAACTGCAGAGAATTGATGAGTAATGCCCTTGGATTTACAAAACTCATCAAAAACGGCATTCTTGAACCCAGTACCGTTATCCGAACGGATGTAACGAACTGGTAGTTGAAGATTTACTTGAGTAGAAGTGATGAAATCAATCAACAAGTATCCAAGTAAACCTTTGGATACAAGAAACTTGACCCAAGTAAATCTTGAATAATCATCAACAATAACCAAGATGTATTTCTTCCTATAGCGGCTTTGTACTTTCATTGGCCCACAAATATCCATGTGAAGCAAATGAAGAGGTGCTAACGAATTTGGAGATTTCTTCGGTTTATGAGAAGCTCGTTTAATCTTCCCAACAGCACAAGAAGGACAAACATGCTCACTCTCATACTTATAGTTTGGCAAACCTTCAACAAGATGCTTGTTGACCAAAGTATTGATAGTTGGAAAATTTAGATGAAAAAGCCTTCTATGCCACAACCAAGAATTCTTTGATGTAGCCTTGGAAATGAGACAAATATTATCAATTGGTTGGTTATCATCGAGATTAACGGTAAAAAGGTTATCATCACGATCGCCACAAAGAATGTCAACTCCATCTAGAGTTTGGACTTTGCAAAGAGATTGTCGAAAAAGAACTTGAAGATTGTTGTCACAGAATTGTCCAACACTGAACAAGTTATGACTTAATCCTTCAACATAATGAACTTTCTTAATGACAATTCCATTGCGTTCAATGTCTCCATAACCTAAGATAGGTGCGAAGTTGTTGTTCCCAAATCGAACAGTTCCCATAAATCGTTCGATAAAGTTCTTGAGCAATGCTTTATTGCCAGTCATGTGCTTTGAACACCCGGAATCGAGTATCCAAACCCAGATGGTTATTTCCTGCAATCAAAGAAATTTAACCGACTTTAGGTACCCACTTGAAGATGGGTCCTTTGTGGTTAGTTAACACAAGTAGGGTATATAACTCAGGAAATGCATACAAACATGCTTTAGAATCAACATAAGCATTAACAAGCACATCATCAATAAGCACATTTTGATAAAAGGTACGCTCATTTACATTAGAATTAAAAGTAACATGTTTATCAGCATTCAAATCATTCACACAAGCATGAGAATTAAAATTGTTTACAAACCCACAAGGCATTGCCTTGGTATTATTAACATTGTTTTTCAAAGATAAATTGTTCAGATCAATAGGAACTCTCTTCTTCCTATTATGACTCTTTCTCCTCCTCATCTTCTTCTTTTCCTCAACATGCTTACTAGTGATCTTAGGTTTTAATGACTTAGCAACCCATTTAGTATCACTAATTAAGCTCTTTCCACCTGTTGAATTGACACTAAGAAGATTAGAACGAGGGTTTTTGAACACTTTCATCTTTTTAGAGTCTTTTGTAGGTGCTGAAACTTCTTGTTTCTTTGGTTTATCGTGAGAAAACCACCTACATCTATCCCTATATCTAGTTGCACAATTTGAAGTATCCCTAGTTAGCGAAATTGAGCTAGACTTAGATACCTTAGGTAATGAGCTAGATTGAGAGTTAGATGAAGAATCATTAGGATTGTCTTTCAGAAGTTTCACTTTGGTGTACTTTGTTCTGGGAATGGTCTCAACTTGTTTGGTTTTGACATGATTATCCGGGGTATGACACTTTGGTTTTAACTTATTGATTTTTGTGATGGTCTTTGGTTCAGTCTTGACAAGTTTAGAAATAACTTGTTTCTTTGAACAATATGAAGTTGGAGTTTTGGAAAATGGGTCTTGAGATTCCTTAGTCTTGACAAGTTTGGAAATAACTTGTTTCTTTGAACAATATGAAGTTGGAGCTTTGGAAAATGGGTTTTTGAGATTCCTCATTTGTTTCAACTTTGATTTTGGTAGATTCAATCTTTTTCTTAGTATCTGAATCAAAAACATATTCTCCCTCCAAGAATTTATCAAAATCATTTTTTGTGAAGAATTTCACCGGAGGTTGATTAGTTTTAAATTCTGTGGAAATTTTTGAAAAATCAGGATTCTTGGGATCCAACTTCACATCATGGGTAATCTTAGAAATTAGGTCAACTTGAATTGACACATCTTTGGTTTCACAAGAAATTTGAGTAGAAGTATCAACACCTATACTAGCACTAAGCTTAAGGTGAACAACTAACTCATCAAGAGTATCACAAGTGAAAAACCTATAGAAGTACCATATCAAAACTAAACTATGTGCAAGTTCGTCATTAGATAAATCAGATTGCACATAATCATCAGCTATAAAAGTAGCATCATTTTGACATGAACATTCAAGAGAATCAGTCAAGGTCTGAGTGGAGGTATTGGTAGATGAAATACAAGTAGTCTGGGTAGAATGGTCTACTAAAGCATTTAGGTCAGTTTGAGTAGAAGCATTCTCACAAACTTTCTTAGCATGTACAACAACTAATTTATCCTCTGATTATGGACTTTGAGACTTGAGATGATCAATGACTTTTTGTTGAGAATCCACCTTTTGTTCTAAACCTTCTATTTATTTTTCCAAAAATGTTGATGGAATATACATTTTAGTTGGTTTAGGTGAAGGACTGACAGATTCTTGGTTTTGAAAATTCGATGCAATTTCTTCCAATTTAAAAATTGAAGACTCTTTTGTTTTGTAAGAAGCATTTAGAGCATCATAATTAACCAAAATTCGATTCATCTTTTGGTTTCTCAACTTCATCGGTCTCAAATTCGTTGTCCAATGGACGAATAAATTGTTGTACCATGCCAAGTCGAAGAAATTTTTCATCATACAAAGGTTCTATTTCATCCTTGGCTTTTTGTAATGGTGTGATATTTTCAAATCCCAACCCTAGAAGAAGATCATCTTTTGTAATTTTTGACTTGTTAAAATAGGCAGTGAAATCCAAGAGAGGGTTTTGTTCAACTTTATATAACTTCTCTTGATAGAAAAGTATATTCTTTTTAAATTCCTCAACTTGTTTTTCAAGATTTTCAATCTCAACGCCTTTTAGAAAACAAGTATGATTTAAGTCAGAAATCTTCCTATCGAGTTCAACATTGTTTGGTTTAGCTTCTTGAAGCTTCTTATTGAGAATATCAACATCCATTTGTCTAGCATTTGCCCGAAGCCATTCATTGGTCTTTTGAATTTCAAGATCTTGATTGGCTTTTTCAAGATCGTGAATGGTCTTTTCAAGATTATGACATTTTTGTAATAACTTAGAATAAGGAGAGACATTCAACTCACATTCTTTAACCAACATCTTTTAGCCTCAAAAGCCTTGTCCTTGGCCACCCTCGCCATAAAGCTAACATTAGCAGAAAGATCTTCATCTTCATCATCCGAGAGCAATAGCCATTTGTCATCTTCAGCAAGCAATGCATGACCGGCTTCCACTTGCTTGGCTAATAACATCTTCTGCTTGTAGTACTCATAGTTCCGCTTACGAGGTTGCTTGCAATCAATAGCAAAATGACCAGGAATTCCACGGTTGTAGCACTTTTTGTCTAATGTTTTCCCCTTCTCAACAACTTGTTTCTCAAATCCTTCTTTCTTCTTAACATGTTTTGATCAATTTCCTTCACCATGCTCATAACTCTTTGAATGATAGTGTTCCTTCTTTGGAAATGCACTTGTAGAAGAAGTGCGGAGATTGTTGTTTGTTGGCCTCGCTTTGTAGAATTTCTTCTTCAAATGCCTAGTTACCGCGGCAAGAGCTTGACATAGTTCATCTGAAACACCATCTCTTGTATCCATCATATTATCTCCCTCCTCATCAGATGAAGAAACAACTACCATTTGCCTTTTAAGAGCTTCTGAAACCTTCTTTTCCACAATCAATGCCAAAGGATCAGAAGATACAACTTCTGGCATTTTGCTTGATGAAGCTTTGTTTAGAACTTGATGTTCATTGAGTTTGAAGGATTCATGAAGATTATGGATGGTGAACTTGGTCAGATTTTGATGTTGCTTAATCTGTGTTCCAAAATCTTCCCATTCTGGACCAAGAGCTTTGATGAATTTGATGTTTAACTCAATCTCTGATTTGTTGACATTGTTCTTCCTGAGTTCATTTATGACATTGCAGAATCTACAGTAGACAGCTTCTAGAGATTCATTTGGCAATTTGCTGAAGTTGTCAAACTCAGTCAACACATTTGTCAATCTTATTGTTGAAGTTACATCAGATCCTTCCATTTGTCTTGCCACCTCATCCCATATCTCCGTGGCTGTATTATAAGAATCAACAGAGCCATAGATTTCATATGGTAGTGCTTTCTACAAGCATGATCTAGCTCTATTATCTGCAGCTGTTTGATCTTTTTGTTCAGCATTCAAAAGATCAAGAGTGAGTATTGCACCGGTAGTGGGATGGCGATGAACTGCAAGTCCATTAAGGATGGAATCTTTAAGAAGGTGACCATCTGGTTGACATTCCACATAGTCCATAAATCTTTTCTTCCATAGTCCATAGGAACCATGGTAGAGAACTGGAGGTCTTGTATCTGAACCCAATGCCAATGCTTCACTAGAAGCCATTTGAAAGAGATTTGATTTGAAACTTGGAATGAAATAAGAGTTGAAGAAAAACAGAAAAATGAAACGATCTTGGTTGAAGACTATTTTGGGCAAGATCGTCTTAGAAGATCGTCCTAGTATGAAAGAAGTGAAACGATTTTGAAGATAATCGTCTTGGAGAATTTGAATGGAATTTGGTTAAGTATGAGATGAAATTGAAATTGAATTAAAGGAATTGGAAATGAAAATTGAGAAATGAGAGATTTGGAAATGAAATGATCTTGAAGGAAGATCGTCTTAGAATTTCTAAGAAAAATGAGACGGTCTTGATTTGAAGGTCGTCTTGGTTTCTTTGAAATTTTGATGAAGAGAAAAAAATTCTAAGTTTTTTTAGAACACTTGGACAGAGTTTCAGTATGAATTTGAAGGAATGAATTTGAGCAAAACCAATCTATGAGATTAGTTACCCAGGAAGTGTGTGATTCCCAATCACAACAACTTCGATTAAACAACCAAAACACACCAACTTTCAACAGAGACACTGAGACGATCTTAGGCAAGATCGTCCTAGGGTCAGTGAGCTGAGACGATCTTGGCAAGATCGTCTTAGCTTTCTGTCTCAAAATTTACACTTTCAAATACTTTTTAAGTATTTGAATTGACCAAACCAATCCTTTCGGATTAATTAGCCACAACCAAACACTTCACATCACAACCACTTGCCAGAACGATCTTGCGAAGATCGTCCTACAAGCCACAAATCACAAAGTATAAAGAATGAAGTATCAAGCACTAAGACAATCCTGGGAAGATCGACCTAGTGAGGATCGTCTTGTGGTCATCTTCTTCATCAGAAAACAAGTCATTTTCATAAACTCCATTAATGACTTCTTAAAACTTCAATATTTTCTGAATTACTTGGAGTTAGAACTTAAAATAACTTGCAAAATGTTTGTTTTCACCTCCGCAACAAATCCGTAAACAAAATTCAGCTAAAAACACAACAGAATCAAATCCCAAATTTTAGCGCCAAAAACTCAAAATTCAATCTCGAGTTGTAGATCGAATTGGAACTTGAAACTTGACAGGAATGTGTTTCAAACTATCAGGAATCTAATTGTGAACAAAAATCTATGCTTTTATGTGATTTTATCGATGAAAAATGAAGAACAATTTACGGTTTGAAAAACGGTTTTGATTTTGAATTGTTGATGAAACTGTGATTGAATTCAGTAACGGATCGATATCAGAATGATGTTTTGCTCTGATACCACATGTAATTAACATGATTTGAGCCTCGATTTCACATATTCAACGGTGGATTTGTGTGTGTGTGTTCTTGGTATTTTAGTGTGTGTTTTTAGAGAGAGGGAGAGGAAAGATTGGGATTAAGTGTGTTTTAGTGTGTGTTTTTAGAGAGAGGGAGAGGAAAGATTGGGATTAAGTGTGTGTAAAATTACAGGAATAAAATGGAATGGGGAAAAGGCTTATGATTTCTAAGGTGTTGAGGGTTATTTATAGTCTAACTGTACAATTATCCTAATTATCACATCTACCCCCTCAACCTTAGAAATCATTTCACTATGACTTAACAACAAATAAGTCCACTAACTTAAATTACAATTTATCACTATTTTTGGATTTCTAACAAGGGACGTGCCTTTGGTCCTTTGTTTGACTTCGTTTGACTCGTACATAACATCCAATCATCGTTTAAGTATTCTACGACACTTATAAACCTTGATTCTATGTTCTTGTACCTGCAAAACAATATATAATACACAAACACAATACAACATATAAACAGATATAATATTGAAGTTAAAACGTAATCATTAAATATCAACACAAGTTCTTATTTAAATGATTACAAACATAGTTCCTAAAACATAAACGATAATCAAATCTATGTTGCGATTGTCACAACGAATCTGCATCTCCAGACTCCCCCTTGACGATTACAACTAGATCTCTTTAAAGTCTTCGAACTTGAATTTCAAAGCTATCCATTAAACAAATATCTTGTGCTATTCGCATGAATTCTCTCTTGCAAACAATGTGCGAGAATGTTTTGATAGCGTCTTTCTTCAACTCTCAAAAATTCCACTGTTGAACAAGGTGTATCCAAAAGTCTTCTCTGATCACCTCTTGACAAGTTGACAACCTGCATTGGATCATACATGCGTAGCAACATTTGTTCTTCTGAATCATCAACAAACATCTGTGCTTCGCCTGACTTGATATCTATTTGCCAAAATGTCATCTCTATCAGCATATCTTGATCCCATCTGATAGCGGGAACCTTCTTAACACATTTAATCCTTCGCTGTTCAAAAGGAAATGTGCCATCTTTATTCTTAATCATCTTCAAAGGTGTTGGCTTAATCAACCTTTCTTCTGGCTTTAGACCTCTATCACTGAAATTTCTAATTCTTTCATCTTTGAATCTATTCCAGTAGAAATCTGCAAATCCATTGCTCTGAAGATTCACGAACCATCGTCTTCCCAAATCTATCATGTCAGAATCACTAAGAGAGTGGAAATGTCTTTGACTCATTGACATATACTGGCATCCTTCTTTTCTCTTGATAACAAATAATTCAATTCTTTGATCATAGAACCAACTTTGTATCACTGAGAAATACTTAGGTGCATGACAAACTCCGAAAACATCGATGGTTTATACGTATCACGTATTACCAAACCAGTATGTCCTCTATAACCTAGAATCAGTCTATTAATAATAAACTCAGGATCTTGCTGCACCGGAGGTACATTAAATCTTCCAAGATCAACCTCTCGCGTATCATCTATGTTCCAGAATAGATCAAAAATATTATCATGTCCTTCATCTATTATATTTGCATACACAGCAAACCTCAAACTTGTTGCATTCTTAGGTTCATCTGGATTGTCTCTGATTGGATTGAGATTGAGATGTTCTACTTCAGCTATTGGTTCAACTTGAATGACTTCATCTTCATTAAAGACACGATCAAAGTCATAAGGTGTCTCAAGCAACCTTCTTCTGTCAGCTTCCGAAGTAATGAACTCTCCTTCTTCCAAATCTTCATCATCGATACTTTCAAGATATTCTTCAGCATCAAGATCGTCCAATGCACCTATCCTTTGAAGCTTATCTGCAATTCAAACGATTTACATATACAAAGATAAAGAACATAAATCATAAGTCAAGACATAATAAATAGTATAAATACATAAAAGAAATTAAAATAAATAATACTATATCATAAATATAATGCAACAATTACATTAATATTTATCTTATAATCTTTATCTATTTTAACTTACAACAATAATATTATATCATAAATATAATGTAACAAATACATTCATATTTATCTTAAAATTACTACAAAAACAAAAATCATTAGCACTAAGATGTATGAGTTAACCCTGACTGTTCTTTCATTTGATCCCTAAGTGATCCTGGATCATAATAATCATCATAATCCATAATCTCTGCTCTAGCTCTCATATGAGCTTGTGGATCATAACCCAATCTCTTTTCTAGTCTATGCACAATTAATGGGTGCAAATCTGACTCTGTAGAGGCATTGGTAGTAGAATCAGTCTTAGTTGACTCACTATCCTGAGTAGATTTTCCTTTGCTAAGATTTTCTTTTTCTATATGATTATGAGGATCATTCACTAAGTTTTCTCGAATCTCCCTTTCTATTCTATTAGAATTAGAATCAGAGTTACCTGAATTGGAATCTTCCTCATCATCATTATTTGGATCATCAGGATCTGCATCTAGAGCGACCATCACAGCTTTACCTTTATCTTTAGTCCTAGAAGTACTAGCACCAGCTGTACCAGCAATCTCTGACTCTCTTTGTCTTGGAGACTCCCCCTAAATATTTGCAGTCTCTGTATCCATAGCATCATGAGTAGCATCTTGACTTTGACCCTGATTCTCTGGCTCACCAACTGTTGGTTGTCGTTGATTTGGATCTTGAGCTTGATCTTGATCTTCATGATCATCATCTCTTATTTTCTTTGCTAGCTCATCATCCTTACAACCACTTTTATCTCCCCCTTGAGCCAAGAATTGGTCAAGTCTAGAAGCAAGAGAATGAACAAGAGCTGTCATTACGTCCATCTCTTCTTGATGCTTAGCAGCTTGGAGCTTTAGCTGATTCTCCAAAGCTATAACCCTCGACTCTAACATCTTCTTCTCAGAAAATAAACGACTCAGCTGCACTTGAACAGGAGCAACTAGACGTGACGTAGAAGCAACATCAGATGTAGAGGCATGAGGTGGCATCGTAGCTTCAAATGAAGGCAAACGAGCACTAAAAGTTCCTGTGGGAGGCATCTGAGGTCTTTGCAAAGGAGCCAACAGACGTCCAATTATTGTAGAAACAGCGACTGTCGCCTGAATAGGAGCAGACGAAGGCCGAAGAGCAGCAAGTGTTGGCTCTGGCTCTTGATGAACTGTAGACTCCGGGGCAGTAGGAATCGTAACAGTTGTAGCCTCAGTGACGACTTGTGCGCGAGAACCAATTTCTCTTATGATAAACTTTGGTCTCGACCTTCTCTCCCCAACAACAATATCAGCAGAAGTAGTAGACACAGAAACAGGAACATCAGAAACTGAAGCTCTTAAAGCAGCAACCAATGGAGTATCACCAACATTAGGGGCATGAGACCTCTCCATAGCAACTTGATACATAGCAAAATCTCTATCAACTTCAGCCTGAGATCGCTGAGAAGTTGGAAGTTTTTCCACAGCATTAATTCCATTTCCTTGTCTTCTTCTTCGCTTTGGCAATCTTTCTTCCTCTTTTTCATCATCTTCTGAATCTTCAACCACATTAACAGGCAATTCAGAAGGACCAGCAACATCACCAACTGGAGCAGAGGTAGAAATAGAAACTCCAGAAGTTGCGGAAACAAGATTTGCCGGATCATCAATATCCTCCATAAGAGCATCCATATATGGATCATGCTCCAGATCTCCAGCATATAAAGGAACATCATTAAGTCCTTCAAACTGATCAGCTCGCTCTTCTAGAGGATCATCTTGAACCTGATCATCACCAGCAGCAGCAGCAACGGGTTCTTCATCTTCCCAACCTTGTCGAGGAGCAACATAGTCAGGATTGATCAAATGTCCGAACAATGGTGGATTATCAACATGAACCGGAACATTTCTTCCCGACAAATGCTTCATACTTTCAACAAATGCGTTATAAGTAAGACGACCTAAATTGAATGTAGGACCGTCAAATGGCAATTCAGCTGCAAAGTGACGAATGATTATCATCACAAATCTTGGAAACATAAAGAATTTCTTGTCTATACCAAATGACCTCAACTGCTTCTCCAAATTATCAACAATGTACTGAGAAAAGCTGTACGGCTTGTTCAGCACCAAGGCAACCATCTGAGAAGCATTCTGGATATTCATCTGGTCATAGCCTGTACTCCGATGACTAATGGACCTCAACAAATAATAAGCAAGCAGCTTCCATTTGCCACGAAGATGATTCCTGATATATGGGTGAGAAATAGCACCAGTATAACCCATACGACGTAGAACACCGTCACCAAATTCCTCTGAAAAGTAGTCGGACCTTGCTCTATCTCGACATCACCTAAGTGTAATATCAACCGTAAGTCTCCAACCGAGAACGAGAATGAACGTCCTCCAACAGTAGTGCGAATGTACATATGATCACCCATCTGCACTGAACGGGCTGAGTTCCAAATCTCCCTAATAAGACTTATCACCAACGGAGGGTTCTCCGTGACAGCAAAATGTACACGAGAACGTGCAAGAAACTGTAAGACACCGTGAAACTCTGGTGTGCACCGCGTCTGAGTAATACTGAGATCGAGTGCAGCATTGTGCTCCTTGACGAACACACGAGCATTATTACCTTGTCCTGCCATACCTGCACAAAAACAGACAAAAACGACAAGAAAACGAAAAAGTTTGAAATTAAAAACAAAAAATAGGGTTTTTGGCTCCTTTGCTTCGTGATGACGTCATCACGAGGTAAAACCTCTTTGTGTGACGTCAGCACGAGCTTCAAACAAAACCCAGAAACACAAAGCAAAAACATCTCCATTCGATAAGTTAATCAAATAAAATCATCAACGTGGACTTGTTTATGGATCGTGTATGCGCAGAAAATCAAAAAATCGAAACAAATTCGATGAACATGAAGTGGTTCGTGTTCTTGACGTTCTTCGTGTAAATAGTGAATGAAACATAGTATCTTCAATTAATCTTGATTTTAAGTATGTTAACATGAACTTATGTTAGATTTAAAGTGTACAAACATCAATTATTCCAATTTTAAGTCCAAATCATAAAAAATTGAAGATCAAATTCTTAGTTCGTCCTAGTTACTGTTCACGCGAAGAGAATTTAAAATTTGGGCATTATAACGACATGAAATCGTTAATTCTTGTAGTCAAAACATCAATAATCAATCATAAATCGTGAAAGTACCAACAAATCTAAGTAACAAACGCGAAAAGAGATGAGTTCGATCGAAAACAGCTACGAATGAATAGTTCACACGAGGGAGGCAAGTTCGTGTGATTTACTTAGGGTTAATTTTGATTAATGGTAATTAATGAATAGTAATAACCCATATTTATATTCGAATCCTCATGGGCCGGGCCAAAGGACTAACTTTGTGGGCTTCGTGATGACGTCAGCGCGAGGCATGCTGACGTCAGCACGAAGGACTTCGAATTTTCAGATTTTTATTCACACAAGCTTCATTCCTTAGCCAAATTTTGTAAATTTTCCAGAATTCTAAACAAAGAAAAATTACGAAAATTCCAGAAACATAAACCTATAGATACTCGTTATCAAAAACCTGTATTGACTCGAATATGCAATCGTAGATCATCCGTACTAACTTGTCATCACAATAATGTATCAAATAAATCTTACATTATTATCTTGACATAAAAGCGATCATTTCTTCATTGATGTTTAACTTTAAACAAATGCAAACTTACATCAAAACATATTTAATGTATAATGCATTATAAATACATCAAAATATCATATCAACAACGTATCACATTACATCTTAGATTGTGATCTTGATAATACAGGTATAACCTATCACAATAAGTCTTAGGTTAATAAATACAAGGCAATTCATCCTTGTAGCACAGTTCTTATAATTTCTGAGCACCTTTTATTGTCTGTCGCAATGCAATTTTATAAGCAAGTGAAAACAATTTTGCCTTCAATCACCATCTGATATTTTGATGCCAATTTCATTGTAAAATGAGTTTATTATCTGTAACCTGCACATTTAACAAACTTCATCATTGCACCAAAATCAACAAAATATCATAAATATACAAAACAACCAAAATCTTAACCTAGCAATCATTACAAGATCTAAGGCAAGTCCAATCTTTGTCAAACATACTTATCAACCAAAAACAATTGAAATTTCAAAAATTTACTTGAAACACATTCAAAAAGATTTTGACTTTTCAATTTCAAATCCATTTCATTTTCTACATTAAACAACTTATGTATTAATTGGAAAATCCATCTTTTAAACATTTATATCGTAAGCAACAAGACTTATATAATTCTCTCGTGCAATAAGAACTTGTTTGACACACAAACTGACACTTATTACAAAAACAAAAATAAAAATAAAAACAAGGATAAAACAAAATAAAATAAAAATAAAACTAAACTACTTTATTTATTTACAAGAAATTCTAAGTTTTTGCAGATTAGATCAGATTAGCATTTACATAAGTCTATAAGTGAGAAATAATTCTCTTATCATTAGTTATGAACAGTGACTCAACCACGATTACCGGTATATTTATCCTCTTAAACACTCGGTACTTCCAGTTTCCTTTGAGTTATGGCACTTTTGACATACCTTGGCCAAGGACAGTCACCATGTAACCCGAGTAGCCTAATATGCCATTGAATAGTTTGTGAACTTATGTGACCCACATTCAGATATACTTCCGTAATCGATACAAGCACTAAGATAACAAATATTCAGTATATATTCAAAAACATCCTTAAACAAATCATGAGACACTTTTTAGATAACAAAATTTAATTAATTTGTGATTTAACATATTTGCTTTTGTATTTCATTATTTATAAGGAACCCGTGATTTTCTATGAGACCCATGTAGCGAACTTTCTGAAAACCTATCCCAAGTTGGAAGCTTTAGGTAGGCTAGGTATACAAAGACACCCCTAGGACATACTTGTCCGAATCTCAAAGACGACATTAGCCCCTTAATTAATTTTCATTTCCTTTGCATAAACCATATCACATTTAACTTTCATACTCATGGGTTGTAAAGGTTTTTGCCTATATTTTGAACAAATCCTATAGTAATGCTAGATCCTTCACAAATTTTAAGGACTAAATCAATTCATTACTGAAAAGCAAGCATTCTCAGCCATATATCTGAATATGTTTCCCACAAGAACATTGTATAATTTAAGTTCAAATTTAAGGAAACCTTGTTACTTTGTGTCTACCAATATATCCCAAATTGTAATCACTGAACTAAGCAGTTATATTACGATTAAGCAGACTTAGAAGTCCAGTATACCCCATACGACGTAGAGCACCGTCGCAGAAATCCTCAGAAAACTCAGTCGGACCTTGCTCTATCGCGACATCACCCAAGTGTAAAATTGTCCGTAAGTCCTCAGCCGAAAATGAGAATGAACATCCTCCAACAAGATTGCGAATGTATGTATGAGCACCCATCTGCACTGAATGGTATGAGTTCCAAAACTCCCTAATGAGACTTATCACCAACGGAGGGTTCTCTGTCACAGTAAAATGAACACGAGAACGTGCAAGAAACTGTAGGACACCATGAATCTCTGAAGTGCACCCCGTCTGTGTAATGCTGAGATCGAGTGCAGCATTGTGCTCCTTGACGAACACACGAGCGTTGTTACCTTGTCCTGCCATACCTGCACAAAAATAGACAAAAAGGACAAGAAAAACAAAGGTTAGAATAAACAAAAATAAAAATTAAGGTTTTGGCTCATCTACTTCGTGATGATGTCATCACGAGGAGGATTTCCCTCGTCGTGACGTCAGCACGAGCTAAGCATGAACCCAGAACACGAAGTATAAACATCTCCATTTGATGTTAAAATTGATCAAAATCAATGCATATCATCAACTTGGACTTGTTGTACTTCGATTACATGCCCAGAATTTGATTTAACTTCGAATTAAGTAAGCACGAAGTGAATGTTCTTCGTGCTTCGTGTGAATAGTGACCGAACCATAAATACTTCAATTAATCTTGATTTATCAATTGTTTACTTAAATTTCTGTTAGATTTAACATGTTTAAACGTCAATTAATCTAATTTTAAGTCCAATTTAAGTCCAAATCATCAAAAATCAAAGATCTAATTCGTGGTTCGTCCGAGTTACTATTCACGCGAGGTAAAAAATCGAAAATCAGGCATTATAACGACTTAAATCGTATAAGTTTTGGAGTTAAAACATCAATTCACTATCCTAGATTATGAAATTACCAACAAATCTGGATAATAATCAAGAAAAAGGATGAAATTGATCGAAAGAAGTGCGAATGAATAGTAGCACGAAGGAGACGAAGTTCGTGTGATTTACTTAGGGTTAATTTCGAGTAATTGGTAATTAATGAATAATAATAACCCATATATATATTCGAATCCACATGGGCCGGGCTGAACACGTAGTTCGTGAGCTTCGTGATGACGTCAGCGCGAGGCATGCTGACGTCAGCACGAGGTGATTTCGAATTTTCAGATTTTAAACCACATAAGATTCATTCCTTAGCCAAATTTCGCGAGTTTTCCAGAAATGTAAACAAGGAAAAATTCCAGAAACATAAACCTGTAGATACTCGTTACTAAGAACCTGTATCTACTTGAATATGCTATCGTAAATCATCCGTACTAACTTGTCATCACAATAATGTATCAAATAAATCTTACATTATTATCTTGACATAAAATCGATCATTTCTTCATTGATGTTTAACTCAACAATACAAATCATTTTAATGTAAGTTTGCATTACAATACATCAAAATATGATATCAACAACCTATAACATTTTAATGTAAGTTGTGATCTTGATAATACAATGATAACCTATCACTCTAAGTCTTAGGTTAAATTACAAGATAATCCATCCTTGTAACATAGTCTGTAGAAGCAATTTTTGATAGGCTTTTATTGTCCGTCGCAATGCAATCCCAATAAGCAAGCGAAAACAATTTTGCCTTCAATCACAATCTGAAATTTTTGATGCCAACTACATTTAAAATAAGTTTATTATCTGTAACCTGCACACTTAACAAATTTCATCAATGCATCAAGAACAACAATAAAAGTATCATAAATATGTAGAACAACCATAAAACTTAACCTAATAATCATTACAAGATCTAAGGCGAGTCCAATCTTTGTCAAACATATTTATCAACCACAAAAAATTGAAATTTCAAAAAAAAAATTACTTGAAACACATTCAAAAATATTTTGACTTTTCAATTTTCAAACCATTTCATTTTCTAAATTAAACAACTTATGTATTAATTAGAAAATCCATCTTTTAAACGTCAATCCCGTAAGCAACAAGACTTATATAACTCACCAAGAATTATAACTTTTCATGCTTATTAAATCTCTCGTGCAATAAGAACTAGTTTGACACACAAACTGACACTTATTAAAAGAAACAAAATAAAAATAAAAATAAAAATAAACTAAGCTACTTTATTTATTTACAAGAAATTCTAAGTTTCTGCATATTAGATCAGATTAGCATTTACATAAGTCTGCAAGTGAGAAA
The DNA here is from genome assembly GCF_010389155.1 of Erigeron canadensis. Lineage (NCBI taxonomy): Eukaryota > Viridiplantae > Streptophyta > Magnoliopsida > Asterales > Asteraceae > Erigeron > Erigeron canadensis. Next base: position 20,565,166 of record NC_057767.1, on the reverse strand, counting down.
TAATTCTCTTATTATTAATTATGAACAGTGATTCAACCACGATTACCGGTATATTTGTCCTCTTAAACACTCAGTACTTCCAGTTTCCTTTGAATTATGAAACTTTCGACATACCCTGGCCAAGGACAGTCACCATGTAACCCGAGTAGCCTAATATGCCATTGAATAGTTTGCGAACTTATGTGACCCACATTCAAATATACTTCCGTAATTGATACAAGCACTAAGATAACAAATATTCAATATATATTCAAAAACATCCTTAACAAATCATGAGACACTTTTTAGATAACAGAATTCAATTACTTTGTGATTTAACTTATTTGCTTTTGCATTTCGTTGTTTATAAGGAACCCGTGATTTTCTATGAGACCCATGTAGCGAACTTTCTGACAACCTATCCCAAGTCGGAAGCTTTAGGTAGGCTAGGTATACAAAGACACCCCGAGCACATACTTGTCCGAATCTCAAAGACCACATTAGCCCCTTAATTTGCATTCATTTGATTTGCATAACAATATCACATTTACTTTGATGCTCATGATTGGTAGAGGTTCTTGCCTATTCATTGAACAAATCTTATAGTAATGCTAGATCTTTCATAAAATTTAAGGACCAGATCAATTCATTATTGAAAAGCAAGCATTCTCAGCCATATATCTGAATATGTTTCCCACAAGAATATTGTATAATTTAAGTTCAGATTAAGGAAACCTTGCTACTTTGTGTCTACCAATATATCCCAAATTGTAATCACTGAACTAAACAGTTATATTACGATTAAGCAGACTTAAAAGCGAAGTATCCTCACTTCTAATCATCTAACAGCATTAACTTAAATCTCTCCCATATTTTTGTCATTTTCTCATTTTTCACATTTTTATGGTTTTTTATGACACTAAGAACTCTTTTTGTATTTTTATGACTCTAACTATTTACAGACCGAAACTTACAAAATTAGTTCTTTGAGAGATTTAATATGAATCAGCATTCTGCATCCCATTGAGAAGAATTAACTTCTCAAATCGAGTCTTATCAAATGCTTTGGTATACAGATCAGCTAAATTATCATCGGTTATAACCTTTTCCAAATGAATTAACTTCTTTTGGGCACAATCACGCAAGAAATGATGTCTAATATCAATATGTTTGGTGACCTTATGCATAACAGGGTTATTGGTAATGTCTATAGCTGACTTATTGTCTATTCTAATAGGAGTATCAAGCAAATCCATATTGTAGTCACGAAGTTGTTGCTGAATCCACAATACCTGGTAACAACAGCTACCAGCAGCCATATAATCTGCCTCACATGAAGACTGAGCAACACATGTCTGCTTCTTGCATTGCCACGATACTAATCTTCCTCCTAACAACTGACAACCTCCAGTCGTAGACTTTCTGTTATTGTTACAACCACCAAAATCCGAATCAGTATATGCAACAAAATCAAACGTTCCTCCCATTGGATACCATAGACCAAGCCCTTGGTTTCCCTTAAGATAACGTAGAATACGCTTTGCTGCAGTCAAATGCTACTCTTTCGGACTAGCTTGAAATCTAGCGCAAAGACAAACAGCAAACATAATATCTGGACGCGAAGCAGTCAGATACATCAATGAGCCAATAATAGCACGATAATAAGTTGCATCCACAAGTTCATCTTTTGGATCAAGAACTCCTAAACCATGATTTTGCTGAATAGGAGTACCATATGTCTTGGACTCTAACATTTGAAACCTCTCCAAGATGTCATCGACATACTTAGACTGGTGAATAAATAATCCATCTTTCCTTTGATCTACTTGTAGTCCAAGGAAAAATTGTAATTCCCCCATAGCACTCATTTCAAATACATTTTTCATGCTCATTTCAAATTCTTTGCACATCTTTATATTAGATGAACCAAAAATGATATCATCCACGTAAACTTGTACAATCAGATAATCTCGCTTCTTCCATTTGATAAACAATGTGCTGTCTATCGATCCTCTAGTAAATCCATTTGTCAACAAATGTGTCGATAACTTTTCATACCACACTCTGGGTACTTGATGCAATCCATAAAGAGCCTTATCCAAACGATATGCTCTTCTTGGATAATTCGGATCTTCAAACCCCGGTGGTTGGTAAACATACACTTCTTCTTTAACTTCGCTGTATAAGAAGGCACTCTTAACGTCTAACTAATACACCTTTATACCTTTGAAACTTGCAAAAGCTAAAAATGACCTTATAGCTTCAATCCTAGCAATTGGTGCAAAAGTTTTGTTATAGTCATATCCTTCTCGTTTTGCAAACCCCTGAACAACCAAACGTGCTTTATTTCTAGTAACGATCCCTTTGTCATCTCGTTTGCATTTATATACCCAACGAGTTCCAATCGGTTCTTTACCTCTAGGCACATCTACTAACTCCCAAACTCCAAGTTTTTCAAATTGAGCTAATTCTTCTTGCATAGCTTCAACCCAACATGGATCTTGAAGTGCTGCCTTAACATTCTTAGGTTCTACTTGTGAAATGAAACCAGAATATAAACACTCAGTTATCAATCCAGTGTCTTTCACTTCACAGAAAAAACTAGTTTAATCCTTATTCAACTGATTTCTAGTTCGAACAGGTTCTGTAGCATTTCCAAGAATATTTTCAACTGGGTGATCCTTATTAATTCGATATTGAGGAACCGAATCAACATTCAAACTTTCTCCTAAAATCTGAAACTCAGGAGAGCTAAAATCATCTTCCGATTCTTCAGAAATAGGATCTTCATCAGGCAGTGTAACCTTCGATGGAGTAGGTGGTGTAGTGTTTGCGGGTTCATTATTGTCTGAATCTACTGTCTTATCCTTGTCCTTACCACTTTCATCAACATTAGTAGTAGACTGAACGTTGGTTGGAGTAGTATTGACATTTCGAGTAGGCGGGGATATAGGAGTATTATCCATGTGGTCTCTTAAAATAATCACATCATCAATTGTCTCAGGATCTGAATAAGAACCAGGACCATGTAGTGAACTAAACACATTATCGTAATCGAAGTTTTTGCCACTTCCAGAATGAATAGCCGGCTTATGACTGACAATCTTGACATTTGTTCCCAAATCAACTTTGTCGGTCTGTTTGTTGTAAACCCGTCGAATTGATGTTCCCGGTTTATAACCCATGAGAAATCCCTCTTCAACCTTTGAATCAAACTTTGACTGAGGTAGATACTTCAAGAAAGTACACGGTACACCAAATGGTTCAACATTCTGTAAATTTGGTTTCTTCTTATGTAGAAGCTCAAAACATGTCTTATTATGACGCTTAACTACAATAACCCTATTTAAAATATGACAAGCTGTATTCACTGCTTCCGCCCAAAAAATAGTAGGAAGCCCTGAATCTGCAAGCATAGTTCTGGTTATCTCGATTAGAGTCCTATTCTTTCTTTCAGCAACTCTATTCTGTTGTGGTTCATACGGAGAACTGTATTGATGCTGGATTCCCTTTGACAAACAAAAGACATCCATCACATTACTTTTGAATTCAGTTCCGTTATCACTTCTGATTCTCTTAACACGAAATCCATAAATGTTTTCAGTTTCGACAAAGAAATTTATCAAAATCCGCGGAATTTCATCTTTCGATTTAAGAAAGAATACCCATGAGAATCTCGAGTAATCATCAGTAACCACCAAACAGTAATGCATCCCACCGATACTTCTTACATTTACTGGACCAAATAAATCCATGTGAAGTAACTCAAAAGGATTGGCAATAGAATTTTCTTGTTTTGGTTTATGTGCAGACTTTTGTTGTTTACCTTTTAGACAAGGTACACATTTGTCTTCCATTCCAAACCGTTTCATGGGAACGCCGTCAACTAAACCATGTTTCACAATGTCATTCATTATTTGGAAATTGATATGTCCCATTCTTATATGCCATAGTAAAGATTCAGATTCGTTTGCTTTCGATAACAAGCAAACAGACTCCTTTGGATCATCAACACCTAACACAAGGCCATAGATGTCTCTCTTCCTAGGAGCTTTTAGCAGGATCCAGTCTACAGGAATAACATATCCTGGTTTCAATATAAGTGATTCTTTCTCATTAAAATGGACAGTATTACCCTTGTCACAAATCTGAGAAACACTTAATAAATTATGTGATAACTGTTCCACATAATTGACTTTCTCCAGCGTAATCTTCCCATTGACAACATCACCTTGGCCCGAGATGTTGCAACCCTTGGGACCTGCGAAACTAACATACCAGCGATTTACATCTTCATAATTGGACAAAAAGTTCTTGTCCCCTGTCATGTGCCGAGAGCATCCACTGTCAACATACCAAAGACTGATAGGCTTCCTTGGTTCTCCCTACACATTAGATGATAAGATGGTTAGTTTCTGAAGGGAACCCAAACCTTTTGAGGTTTAGGTTTGCCGAATTCATCTCTAATGATCAATTCGGTCCAATATCCATCGCTCTGTAATGGAGCCTTGGATGAAGATGATGTCACAGATTGTTTCCTAGGTGAAGTGAAACGAGTCTTAGGAGATGAATTCCTTGGTGAGTGAGTACCAAATCTAGGTTGACTCCCTAATCGATCATAGAATTTAGACGAACTATTAATTCTAACAGGAGGGGATCGATTTTGTTGAGTCATCTTCCTAGGTGAATTACTCCTTTGAGGTGTACGAGAACGACTCAGACTTATACTACTAGAAGTAGTATTCTGTGAAGGTCCTTGTCGTTTTGGAGTCTTAGATCTATTGATACTAATCCTTTGATCTGTAACAATAGACTCTCCATATGACACATTTCTAAGTAACTTAACATAATTCTGTGCATTTTTATTATCAGGATGTCTTTTTGCATACTCCTCATAATAATTCATTTTATATGCACTCATAAATTTTGGTGAAGTTACTTGTTCAACTAGTTTACCCTTCCCTTTAGGATTAGGAATATCACTAACATCCTTTGACTTGACTTAACTGTCATTCTTAGGATTCTTGACCTTCTTATTTGGACATTCAATAGCTATATGGCCTTTCTCACGACAAGTATAGCACTTCTTTACTTGTTGTTTTCTAGATTGATCATTCTCTATTTCAGGGATTGGTATACCATACTCCTTCATTTCATTTATTGTATCAAGCGTTTGTATTGCTTCTTCCATATTTGTTGTTGGTTTAAAAGGAGCATAATGTCTATCCTTATATGGAATTTGTTCAGCTAACCATTCTTCTTTATTTTCCATACACCAAACTTTATCAATTCTTGATTTAGGTTCAATCCTATTTATAGATACTTCTTTATCATAAAAAACTGTATCACAGTCTTTCAATGTGTAGTATACTACTTCATCTGGATTAAAATCTAACTCAGTTTGTTGGTGACCTTGTAGAAGTAAATCGAAATCTTTAGACACATTACTTTCCTTTTTAAATATAACATTTTCAACAGTAAAACTAGTTGAATTTTCTTTTAGTTTCAACATTTCTTGTTTTAAATCTGACACCATTCTACACACGTCAATTATAGAAGATAAAGAACAATTTACCTTCTGATCTGTAGCCTTGCAATCTGCCATGTATGCAACAAAGTCTTCAGTTGTCATACCTTCAGGTATCACGAAGTTCTTCATCTGCTCTTCAATGCTCTTCATGGGAATGTCATCAATAGGATTTGATGACTCTTCCTTTTCTTCAGATGCTTTTACTACAGTCATTTGTTCACTCTCAGATCTTACTGTCTCAGCAACATTACACATATTCTTCTGTACTATCTCAGATGCACTTTCTTCACTTGAGTACATAGCATAATCAATCGTTGCAGCTACTTCATCATATAATTCTACCATGTAGGCATGATTCGAGGTATCATCGGATTGTGTATCCCATTGATAAGTAGCATCTGGATTTTGAACAACAACAACCTTTGAATCCGAAAATGGTGACGAAACTGGCTGTTGTGGAGTAACAAGATATGTAATCATTGCTTGCGTCTTATGATTATTCGGAGTAATACCGCCTTGATTGTAATTTTGACGACCAGCAACGGTATTATCAATCCTCTTAGGTCGTTGACACTCTCTTGCAAAATGACCAAATCCATCGCAATTATAACATTTCACCTTGGATTTGTCAAAGCCTTTAGTGCCATTACCTATAGGTCTCCTAGTTCTCTGAGTGAATCTTCTGACCTTAATAGTAAGCATAGCAAGCTGCCATTGTAGATCCATTTCTTCCAAATCATCAAGATCTATTTGATTGTAATCCTCATCAATTACTGCAGGATCAGTAACCTTTCCTCCAATAAATGCTTCATGAGCATTACAAAAGGCTGAGTAAACACTCATTCTTCCTTCTGCAGAACTCATACTCATTGGCATAGAATGAAAAGATTGTACATTGCTCTTGACATTTGTATTGTCATAAGCAACATATCCGGCAATACCTTCAGCATCTACTATTGGTGTAGCTTCTGCACCACTTAGAAATGCGTTGTTTCCTGAGCTGGAGCTTGCTAAATGAACAGACTTAGCATGATATAAGGATGGATCTTGTGTAAAATCCTTTAGCTTGGAGACTACCTTCTCAAAATCCCATGTACTGTATTTCTGATCATCTTCAAGTTGATGAACATAATCAGTCCATGTCTTAGGCAGTGAATCCAGAAACTTATCAACTAGCTCAGTTTGAGGATAAACAACTTCAAAGTATGACAACCCAGTGGTCAAATGACTGAATCGAATAATAATCTCGTCAAGAGATTCCCCTTTCAGTCCATTAAAGGCTTCATACTGATGCTTGAGAAGCTTGATACGATTTTTCTTCAAAGTTACATTGCCCTCACAATATCTTTCGAGAGCATCCCATAAATCCTTTGAAGTAGTGTACTTTTTAAACAGATGTACACTATCTTGAGGCAAGGCCATAGTAAGAGTAGACAATGCCGTTCCCTCAACAGCGTATCTTTTACGTTCTTTAATAGGCATATTAGCATACGTATACCTACTGATCACTCCGTTCTTCTCATATGAAGGCCAATCAAAACCTTGAGTTATCACTAGCCACATTTCCATGTCAGTGAGACGAATGTAGTCTTCAAAACGTCTCTTCCACATCCAATAATTTTCCATACGGAAAAGCTTTGGAGGTGTATTACCCCGACCAACCTCATGCTCATGCATGATCATCTGGCTGATAAGTAAGGCATTGGGTGAGTTTGCGGCAGCTAGTATGGTAGTCATTTCGAATCTTTTGAATTCAAGTAAAATGAAAAACTACTTAGTTGGGATAGCATGAAGGACACGTCGCACGAAGTACACGAAGCACGAAGTACACGTGGCACGAAGTACACGAAGCACGAAGGACACGTGGCACGACGTACACATGGCACGAAGTACGAAACACAAGTCATGACCTATGTCACGAAGAGTGGTTCGCGCTAACGTGGCACGAAGTGGACACGAAGTCTGCTGGGTGACGTAAGCACGAGCACGAAGTTCACTTCGTGCTGACGTATGCACGAAGTAACATGAAGAAGAGCACGAACTTGACCAAAAACACGAATTTCGAATTGATTTTGCAATCAATAGCGAATCAAACAATCTTAAACCTTCTGGTAATTAACCTGGCTCTGATACCACTTGAAAGGTGCCCTATCGTTGCGTGGATCGTAATAAGATGTGATTCGTTATGTCAAGAGTGCGGAATCCTCTTGAGATAACTAGATTGCTATTGCCTTTTGTTAATTAATAAGTAATTAATACACCCAAGGAGATGCACAAGGTTTGTGGTTCATGTAGAAGAACACACGAAGGAACAAATAACCTTAGCTCTTAAATTCATGAATAACTCTCAAGAATTCGTCAATCATTAACCTAATTTCGTAGATTAGGTCTTGTATTTATACTAATTCATATTGGGTTGTGTGGGCTTAGGCCTTAATCGAAGGATTAGGCCCGAAACAATAATCAATCGATCTGCCTCGTGCTGACATCAGTACGAGGCCAGTCCTACATGCTGATGATGTCAGCACGAGGTTCGACCCTTTTAGTTTCAACATTTCTTGTTTTAAATCTGACACCATTCTACACACGTCAATTATAGAAGACAAAGAACAAGATACCTTCTGATATGCAGCCTTGCAATCTGCCATGTATGCAACAAAGTCTTCAATTGTTAAACCTTCAGTATCATGAAGTTCTTCATTTGTTCTTCAACGCTCTTCATAGAAATGTCATCAGCAGGACTCGATGACTCTTCCTTTTCTTCAGATGCTTTCACTACTGTCATAGATTCACTCTTAGATCTTACAGTCTCAGCAACATTACATACATTCTGCTTAACAATCTTAGATGCACTTTCTTCACTTGAGTATACAACATAATCATTTGTTGCAGCTACCTCATCATATAATTCTACCATGTAGGCATGATTCGAGGTATCATCGGATTGTGTATCCAATTGATAAGTACCATCCGGATACTGAACAACAACAGCCATTGACTCCGAAAATGGTGACGAAACTGGCTGTTGTGAAGTAGCAGGATATGTAATCATTGCTTGAGTTTTATGATTACTTAGAGTAATACCGCCTTCATGAGCATTACAAAAGGCTGAGTAAACACTCATTCTACCTTCTGCAGAACTCATACTCGTTGGCATAGAGTGAAAAGATTGTACATTGCCCTTGACATTCGTATGTGCATTGTCATAAGTAACATATCAAGCAATACCTTCAGCATCTACTATTGGTGTAGCTTCTGCACCACTTAGAAATGCATTATTCCCCGAGCTAGAGCTTGCTAAATGAACAGACTTAGCATGATACAATGATGGATCTTGAGTGAAATCCAAGTGTGTATCTTTAATTCTTCTTTTCATATCTCTGTTTTTAAGCTTGGAAACCACTTTTTCAAAATCCCATGAGCTATATTCTTGATCATCTTGAAGTTGATGAACATAATCAGTCCATGTCTTAGGCAGTGAGTCCAAAAAACTTTTCGCCTAGCTCAATTCGAGGATAAACAACCTCAAAATATGACAACTCAGTAGTCAAATGACTGAATCGAATAATAATCTCGTCAAGAGATTCTCCTTTCAGTCCATTGAAGGCTTCATACTGGCGCTTCAGAAGTTTGATACGATTCTTCTTCAAGGTTACATCGCCCTCACAATATCTTTCAAGAGCGTCCCATAAGTCCTTTGAAGTAGTGTATTTTTTTGAACAAATGTACACTATCTTGAGGTAAGGCCATAGTAAGAGTGGACAAGGCCTTTCCTCAATTGCGTATCTTTTTCGTTCTTCAATCGGCATATCAGCATAAGTATACCTACCGATCACTCCATTCTTCTCATACGAAGGCCAATCAAAACCTTGAGTTATCACAAGCCACATTTCCATTTCAGTGAGACGAATGTAGTCTTCAAAACGCCTCTTCCACATCCAATAGTTTTCCATACGGAACAACTTTGGAGGTGTGTTTCCACGACCAACCTCATGATCGTGCATGATCATCTGGCTGATAAGTAGGGCATTAGGTGAGTTTGCGGCAACTGGTATAGTCGTCATTTCGAATCTTTTGAAACGAAATAACAAGTAGTTCGTGTAGCACGAAGTAGACGTGGCATGAAATACACTCGTCACGACCTAAGTCACGAAGTGTAGTTCGTGTTGACGTGTCACGAAGTGGACACGAAGTACACTTGTCACGACTTGGAGCACGAAGAGCTATTCGTACTGACTTGGCACGAAGTGAACACGAAGAACACTGGGTGACGTAAGCACGAATCAGGAAGATCACCTCGTGCTGACGTAAGCACGAGGTTGTACGAAGCACGGATTAAAACACGAAATTCGAAAGGTTTTTTCAATCAATAGCAAATCAAACGATCTTAAACCTTCTGGTAATCAACCTTAGGGCTCTGATACCACTTGTAAGGTACCCTATTGTTGCGTGGATCGTAATAAGATGTGATTCGTTATGTCAAGAGTGCGGAATCCTCTTAAGATAACTAGATTGCTATTGCCTTCCGTCGATTAATGAGCAATTAATCAACCTAAGGAGATGCATAAGGCTTGTGGTTCGTGTAGGAGGTCACACGAAGGAACAATTAACCTTAATTCGTGTATAATCAAAATGATTCAATAAGATCTGAAACGATTAACCTAATTCAGTAGATTAGGTCTTGTATTTATACTAATAGCTATTCGGTTCGTGTGGGCTTCGGCCTTAATTACGTATTAGGCCCGTAATTAACAATAACCAATACACTTCGTGCTAACGTCGGCACGAGGGTAATCCCATGTGATGATGACGTCAGCACGAGGGACGTGTCTTTGGTCCTTTGTTTGACTTCATTTGACTCTTATATAACATCCAATCATCGTTTAAGTATTCTACGACACTTATAAACCTTGATTCTATGTTCTTGTACCTGCAAAACAATATATAACACACAAACACAATACAAAATATAAACAGATATAATATTGAAGTTCAAACGTAATCATTAAATATCAACACAAGTTATTATTTAAATGATTACAAACATAGTTTCCTAAAACATAAACGATAATCAAATCTATGTTGCGATTGTCACAACGAATCTGCATCTACACTAGAATCATCATCAGAATGGACAGAAGGCTCTTTGTCTGCTTTAACATCAACAACAACCTTTCCTCTACCTACAGCATCACCACCTGACCCACTAGCCTGACCAACTCCAGAACCACTAGCTCTAGCTGCTTCAAAACCAACTGCAGCTTTAGCTACATAATCATCAATGTCCTAGTTCAGGTCCACATCCACTAGATCATCATCATTGGGATTGTACCTTTGCACTTGTACAATGTCACCCTCTGGATCAGCCATTTGCTCCAAAATATCATCAACAATTTCAGGATTGGCACCAGGTTGGTTAATCACATCATCTGCAACCTGAACAACAACATCAGGCTCATTCGGCACATCACCTTCAACTACAACATCATGCAACTGCTCTGGAAGCTCAACATCCCTAGCAGTTTCACCATCTTCTGCCTAAGGCCCTTTATACGCTGATATGACCTCATCAGCTGGTGCAATGTAGTTGGCGTTGATAATTGCACCGAATAATGCAACATCTTGTGCATTTGGATCATTCAGATAATGAGACAAAAACTCATCATAACCACGGCGAATGATCGAACTCACTTGCTTCACTTCCCTTCCAGCAGGTAGATTCGGAAGTCGAGCATTGATGATCATCATCACAAGTCGAGGAAATAGTAGAAACCTCCTTTTGCCCGTGGCAGTGATCTGTTTCCTCATTTCTTCAAAGAAGAACTTTGAGAAACTATACGGCTTGTTAAATACCAAGCCTACCATCTGTGCCTGTGCTTCCTGGTTCAATGTATCGAAACCAGACTTCTTGTTGCTTAAACCAACATTAAGCACACGAGCAAGATACCTCCGCCTGCCATTAAAACCTTTCTTAAACAAGGTCTTACTGGCCAGGTCTCCTGCAAATCCCATCCGTCTGAAAGCACCTTGAATAACTTCGTGTCTGAACTTAGTGAGACCTATCGCACCACCTTCTTTTTCAACTGTACCCAGACGTAATATATCAATGAGATTAGCAGCAGTGAACTGTATCTGCTGCCCAACAACAATGGTATGAAAATATATTCGTCTCCAGCACGAACAACGTTAGCATTCGCCCAAAAATCTCTTAAATATCCTATATAAATCACTGGCGAATGTGTAAGCGCATGATGAACTCTTGATCTTCGGAAGAAAGCAAATATCTCGTGATAATACTCTATGCCTTCCTGATTATCATTGAAATTCATCACGTAATTATGCGCACCTATGAAATTTCTTGTCATTTCTGTTATTAATAACAAACCATTAATTACCTAAATCGACATAAAACTTCACACGCATACTATAGAACTAGCATTATCTCTGTAATCTAGTCAAACATATAAATTATCCATGTAATTTATACTAAACACATTAACATAAATTATCCCTGTAATTTAGTTAATATCATTAACTTTAATTATTTCTGTAATTAAGTTAACCAATCATAAATTATCTCGGTAATTTACAATCAAAACATATAAGTAAATTATCTCGGTAATTTAGTTATACAAAATTAACTCATTTTCAAATATTTATTAACATAAACTTTTGAAAATCTATTAACAATAACTTAAATTAACCCTGTAATTAAGTTAAAATAATAATTAACTCATTTTCAAATATTTTATAAATATAAAACTTTTGAAAATCTATTAAGTCAAAATACGAGGTTGTATCTCTGTACGAGGTCGTAACTCATGGTCAAAATACGGTCAACCAAACTCTAAAATACGAGGTCGTATTTTCCAATTTGGGATCGTATTGGTCTAGGTTGTAAATCGGCATCGTATTCTAGAAGTCAACATAAGTCAAAATCAATTGACAAATGCGAGGTCGTATTTCTGAGCTAGCAAACCCCTAAATACGAGGTCGTCACACTGTTCATCTTCCCCAACTCAAAAACACGATTTACCCAACCAAAACTTGTAAAAATTGTATCTATCCATTCGTATTCAAGTGATAAACATACCCCAAACCTTAGTTTTACCCAGAAAACATCAAAATCTAAGAACTTAGGAAAACTTGTTCGAAAATTTTGAACCCTATTTTCTTGATTTTCTTGTTGCATGGTTAACTATTGGACGATTAGATTAAATACCTAGATTCAGTATTTCACGAGGATGACGAATATATCAACGAAAAACACTCGATCTAATTGTATTTATTAAATCACCAACGGGGTAGCAAAGTGGATATTTGGGGTCGTAATGCTCTAAAATTGATTTTTAATATGTGAGGTCATGTTTGGGTAAAATTGGTTTATATACCCACTTGACCCAAATGGGTCTGGGTCAACCCGGCCCATCAATTACGAGGTCGTATTGAACTTGGCCCAATAGACCAATTACGAGGTCGTATTCTGCCATCTTCAATTACGAGGTCGTAATCTCACCTCCTGCACACTTTAAACTTCAATTTTCGTCAAAGTTTCTGAATAATTGATCAATGTTTATTACGAACTTCCTGGAAACATGAAAAATTAAAATGACCAAACCTGTAGTCATCAAATATTCATCCTTTCCCTGATCTTCGTCTTAAACCTAAAAAGTTAATAAACTTACACAAAATTCTTTAACTTTTCCACGATCAATCTTTCTTAAACAATCTCGAAACGAGCTCTCCCTTACTGTATCACTTGCAATTAATCCATTTACCGATTAATCTGTACCACTTGTGACATAACAAACGTATTCATACAACTTCACAAAATATACATAGTTATAAAATTGATTCTTCATTCTTACACTCCCCCTCAATTTTATGACTAGGAGTATAACTTTGATCAATCAATATAACTACCATCGTTCTTATGTACTCCCCCTCAATTTATGACTGGGATACATAATTAAGATGTAGTGTTGAACAATTAATCATTCTTATGTACTCTCCCTCAGTTAATGACTGGGATACATAACTATGATTAATTATCAGATCACACATATACATTATGAAACGTAAATTCTTATTTTATCAAAGCAAAATACTCTACATTTCATAATTATGTAGAAATTCTTATAATATACTGTTGGTGCATTTCTGGGTGACAACATCATTATAGAAGTTTGTCTTGAGTCTATTGAATATGTACTTGTAATAAACGTTAAGTTTTCGCGTATAATAAAGTCAACCTCAACCTCGACCTTTGACCAAGTCAACCTCGACCTTTGACTTGGTCGAGCTCGACCTACACGAGACGTCAGCCCGGCCCGGTCCATGTTTAAGCCTATATATATAGATGTAAGGTTTAGGTTTAAGAGAGGGGGAGAGAGTTTTTGGTTGCAACTTGTTAATCTCTCAGTTGGTTTTGTTTCTCATATTTTCAAGTTTCGGGACTTGGTATTTACTTGTAATTGCATTTACTGAAGTATAATACAGTTCCAGTTTATCCTTTCGTGTTCTTATTGATATATTGTGTTGATTGCTTTTGTATAAGAATTTTCGTGCTTATACATTAGTTACTTAATCTCGTGTGATCCAGTGGCATAGGGACTTTCAATTGGTATCAGAGCCAACAGAGGTATTCTATTAGTTCGGGATTAAGGTTTCAACCATGATTAAGGAAGTTTCATTTGGTTTTTGGTACAATCAAGCTACATCCGTTTCATAGAAGATCGAACAAGTCAAGCCGAGCTCGACCAGGTCGAGCTCGACCTCCTCCTAACTCGACCTCGACCTCGACCACGCTCCTAGCTCGAGCTCAACCTTCCTAGCTCAACCTCATCCTAGCCCGAGCTCGACCTTGACCTTGTGTTAGTTTGTCCCATCTTCTGATTTTAGGTGTTCGAAGGTTTTCGGTGAAGATAAGCATCAAACGCTTCATTCAAGCTCGTCCATACATTTTAAGCTCGACCAAGCAAGCCAAGCTCGACCAAGAACAAGCCAAGCTCAACCAGGTCGAGCTCGACCTCAACCTAGCTCGACCTCGACCTCATTTGAAGCTCAACCTCGACCAACGAGAGCTCGACTGTTGAAAAATGTGTTGATTTTGTTTTGGCCATAACTTTCAAACCGTAACTCCGTTTTTGACGATTCAAGCGGCCACGATATTGTAAAAGAGTCTAGTTTCCAATGGTTATGGGAACATCACTTGACCTCGACCAGGTCGAGCTCGACCTCAAGCTCGACCAAGACTAGTCAAACTCGATTTGATTTTGTTTTGACCATAACTTTCAAACCGTAACTCCGTTTTTGACGATTCAAACGTCCACGAATTCGTAAATGAGTCTACTTTCCAATGGTTATAGGAACATCACTTGACCTCGACCAGGTCGAGCTCAACCTCAAGCTCGACCTCGACCTCCTACTAGCTCGACCAACCTTCTGGTATTTTGTGTTCGAAGGTTCGTGCACTATATAGATACATATCTTTTGTTTGAGTAAAAAAGTTTTAGAATTTGCAATCTTGATTATGTTTAGGTTCTAAACTTTTCTGAATATTGAACTTGTAAACTCTTTTGAGTTTAGGTTTGATATCTGTTAATCGAGTTTTGGACTTGTAAACTTGATCAACTTTAGATTCTGATTAATCACTTTTCTAATTGTCAAGAACTTGTAATCTTGATTTAGTTTTGGTCTAGGCTTGTTGGAATATTGAACTTGTAAACTCTTTGAGTTTTGGTTCGAATTCTATAATAAAGCAATAGACTTGAAAACTTGATCAACTTTAGGTTCTAAATTTAGACAACTCGAATCAATGGTGGCTAGAGTTCTATCATTTATAGAAGATTCCAAGAAATCTTAGAAGGAATTTAAGACCAAGCCAAAAAGGTTGTTCTGACAAGGAGCTACTGAGTTATCTCTTGATTGAAATATATGAACAATTATGTCATGATGTTGTTCTGACAAGGAGCTACTGGGTTATCTCTTGATTGTATATGTGAATGACTGTGTCATGATGTTGTTATGGCAATGAGCTACTGTGTTATCTCTGGATTGCATATGTGAACAACTGAGGGATGAAGATGAGAATGAGAGACATATTGTAACCAAAAACAAACATATAGGCTATTTTAAGAATTTTGTAGAGAAAAAGGGGGGATAAAAATTCAAAGCTTCCATGTTTTCTATGCAAAATTCTTGGGTGTTCGTAGCAATGAAGATCATGGTGTTTTGTCAGGGTTTAGTCATGGCATCTTTCTGCTTTTGAATCCGTGTGACATGTGTCCGACCTAATTTTTGGATCAAAGGCGCCTGATTTAAGATTAGGTGATTCAAATGAATCAGATGAAGATTGAAGACCGTGATTTAAAATCCAAGTAAACTGTTCATGATCCTTGCTTAACATGTGTTTGGGATTTTGTCGAAAAGCTTTTGTGATAAAGCTAATCATTTGTAGCCGAGTAATTGAAAATCAAACCTTTATTTAATGCCAATGATGTAGAGATGATTAATCCGGTGACTAGTGAAGAGGTTGCAGATTAAGTGGTTCTCTATGTATTTTGGAGATGCTTACCTTGAGGGGGAGATTTGATATGAAAGACTTCAGGTGATTGGTGGATTCATGAAGATACAAGACAAAGTCAGACACTATTGGTTGAAGACATGATCTTGTGAGTGCTGCATATCTGAAATTCAAGTTACAGAATTTCTTATCGTTGTGAGAGCTAATTAAATTCGATGCTGATTGTTGGAGATTCAACCTCTTTATCATATGTCGGTTAAGCTTGATGATCAAAATAGATTGAGTGATGTTATTTTGCATAATGTCTGGAGTGATGATATCCGAATTGCATGAGGAGGCAATGATGTCTGTATTACTTTGAAGTGATGATGTTTGGCATGATAATATTGCTTGGAGCTTAATTTGGATGTTATTGTTCAGGGGAAGAATTACAATCTGAGTATTGGATTTGTTAATTGTCAAAAGGATACAGAGATTTTGCTGTTTGAAGATCAGTGTGCAGTGCATAAAGATCAAGTCTTACTGAAAGAAAACATTATATTATTAGTTAACGAAAATTTGTTGATTGCAGATTTTTTAACTAATCATTGTCATAATTGATAGCAATAGTCAAGGAGTGCTTGATTGAGCATTTCTATTACTATCTCCATGTATTACAAGTGAAGACTTTGAAGATCGATGAAAACTTCTAAATGCTGATGTCAAGGGGGAGTCTGTTGGTGCATTTCTGGGTGACAACATCATTATAGAAGTTTGTCTTGAGTCTATTGAATATGTACTTGTAATAAACGTTAAGTTTTCGCGTATAATAAAGTCAACCTCGACCTCGACCTTTGACCAAGTCAACCTCGACCTTTGACTTGGTCGAGCTCGACCTACACGAGACGTCGGCCTGGCCCGGTCCATGTTTAAGCCTATATATATAGATGTAAGGTTAAGGTTTAAGAGAGGGGGAGAGAGTTTTTGGTTGCAACTTGTTAATCTCTCAGTTGGTTTTGTTTCTCATATTTTCAAGTTTCGGGACTTGGTATTTACTTGTAATTGCATTTACTGAAGTATAATACAGTTCCAGTTTATCCTTTCGTGTTCTTATTGATATATTGTGTTGATTGCTTTTGTATAAGAATTTCCGCGCTTATACATTAGTTACTTAATCTCGTGTGATCCAGTGGCATAGGGACTTTCATATACTATCAAGGATATAGAATTTGGTTTCGAATGAATGAAGTAGGAAATATAAAACAAAAGATTCATTAAGGTTCGAATCAGACTCCTTGCGCGAGTTAAATAAATCACTTCTATGTGTTCCATTGCCCATTGGACTCCAACTTTCAATGACGTCAATATAGGCCGCACCGACTTAAATAATATAGATGGATGTTCGCGTATACGTGTTAGAACATAAATATCGCACAAAATTTCAAACAAAATTTCGAGGCTTCATTCCTCATGGTTTGTCGTCTAGATAGTATGGGTACGTGTTCGACTAGTGACATTGTATCGTCATAAGGCCTTAGTGCCGCTGACCATTTGTAAGTCTCCAATTTAGTTTGGCATTTCCATATGTTTTGTGCCATCTCAAATCGAATATAAAGGTTCTGCGTAGTTTCTAAGAGGATAGAGTCGCCTCATATATCGGGACTATAATTCTTAAGATATATCGTCCAAAGTTTGTGGAAAGATGTTCCACCAATGATATCGCGTTGT
This sequence comes from Erigeron canadensis, assembly GCF_010389155.1. Classification (NCBI taxonomy): domain Eukaryota; kingdom Viridiplantae; phylum Streptophyta; class Magnoliopsida; order Asterales; family Asteraceae; genus Erigeron; species Erigeron canadensis. Next base: position 20,547,425 of record NC_057767.1, on the reverse strand, counting down.
CCTATGTCCATAATGAAATGTGGTGTCATAAGAAATAGGATGTGGGATAATTTTCAAAAGAGCATGAGTGAACGAATATCGAAGGGATACTTAATGACAACTTTCATACTTAGAAAATTTCTAGTTTATAATGAATTTCACAAGGGCAATTACTAGTTCTCAAGCGGTCGAATCTCAACATACAATATCTATCTTGATAGTAAGAATTAACCATATTATCATCATATCAAGCAATTACTAGTTCTCATTAGTCACATCTTAGAGCATCATAACTATCTCATAATTAGGCACAACTATATAGTCATTACATCATCTACGCACTAGTCCTTATATAGCTCAACCTTAGGCTGCAATAAGTATCTCAATAGTAAGGCATGACTACATAATCATCGCAATATTCACACGCTAATTTCAAATAGCTCAAACTTAGAGATTAAGGGCTCTTATATCCATATTTCAAATAGTCCAAACTTAGAGAGTAAAAGCTCTTATATCCATATCGGCTTTAGAATTTCATATTACTCGTCATACCTATATCCCCTTTCAGTTCATTCTTAAATAATCAATCTTATCACCCAATAACTTAAACAAGTCATATTCGAAATAATTTCATGCTTCCTAATAATCACATTATTTTATAGTACATATGCTACTTAAAGTTCAACATCATAATTCATAAATCATTTACGCATACATTTCTCAAAAAATTTTCACATTGCACCTTTATACTTTCACATTGACAATACAAGTTTCCACATTGCACATCACAACTTTCACATTGTACCTTATAACTTTCATATTGCAATCAAATCAATCATGCCCAAGTTTGCATGTTATAGCATAGAGTAGCATGTATCAACAAATATATATTTCAATTTTAGATTCGTTTCACTTCTAATGTGCAAGAAGAGGAATCCTATCAAGCTAGCATAATCCTCAACTAAAGCATGTCTTGAATCCTTATATGTGCTTAAGTGAATGTGTAAATGCAACACGTATGCTCATAAAAACGGATTTAATAAAGATTCTTTTTTTTTTTTTGAAAAGGAATCCTTTTGAACATAAGTCCAAGTGGTCATTTGATTTTTAGATGGTTCTCTCATAATTAAACATAGATTCATGACTCTATGTTTAATTAGGGTCCTACCATGTAAAGCTCAAACTAATCCACTTAACCTCATGCTCGACTCGACTATAAAAATCGTTTTGAAAAATGGCTATAGTTTTGAAGTTCCCGTAGGAACTCCAATGTTCTCTATAACCTTGGCTCTTGATACCATTTTCTGTAACACCCCAACTAAGGCGAAACGATGAGATGTACAGAAAGTCGAGTATTCAAAACAAGGATTATAAATAACATTCACCATAGCTTTATTTGATAAAACGAAATTTACAAATGTACAAGCATGTGAACCAATTTCTAAGTACAAATGCGTCCACCATACTTGAATATTAAGTTCACGAAACAAATATCAAGCACATGAATAGTATACTACAATGATCAAGGCGGATTCCATTGCCCATCACAAGGTTTGATATTCGACTCCAAAGTGCAATGCAAACAATCATGATGCATATAAATCCTCAAAGCTTATGCTAATTCCTGAAAAGCATGAAGAAAAAGTGTCAACTACGAAAACGTAGTTGGTGAGTGCATAGGTTTTTATATAAATCTTGGTACATCACCGTTTTAATACTTAGAAAACCGATTACTATTACATTTCGAAATACCCAAACCATATGACCGACAAAAATTCTCATATCATATTATCGAGTTCTTCCCAAATACCACAATGTTATTTAAAACGTTCATAATCCATGGTTATTATAAAGTTCTCATTTGTCAAATCTTCTTGAGGGAAAATTATATCAAATGATTAATCATATATCACATCGAAACCATTCGGTCATCAATACTTCAATATCGACAATTTCAACGACTTTCAAGATTTCATATGAGGGACGATACCCAAACCGTATGTTCAACTCGAAATATCCAAACATATTAATATCAATCTCATTTAGCCACACGAGCATAATTTAATATCAATTTCATATAACCACAAAGGCATAATTTAATATCAATTTCATTTAGCCACAAGGGCATAATTTACATAATTTTTGATGAGTAAATGCTTGAGCTACTACTACTACCTTTTCATGTCCAAACAATATATTATTTCATTTCATTTCATAGCACAAGTTGTCAATCAAGTGCTTTAATTACAATTGGGGTCGTGCCATGGAGACGACCATTTAAATTTAAGGTAGCTAGAACACCGCTCCGGTCGGATTGGAAGAGAAGGTCGTCACAAAGGCAACCAACCTTCCACCATTATGCTCCGGGTGGGTGGACGAAACCTAGTTGTGCAACTATCTAACTACAGGCCTCCACTATCGGAGTAAATAGTAGTGTACCGAAGAAAACGGGTTGACAGAACTCAAGCTCATCATAAAACATTTATCACATTGAACATACAAGACAATTCCATTTCATATTCATATTATCAAGAATCATTTCATATATATATATATATATCATGCTTTGCACCCCGATAGTTAAACACATAAAACAGTTTGAAAGGGGGCTATGACACACCTTGATATACCGAGCATTATATTTATTTATCCAAAATGGGTACTTCCCATCTATTGCTTCCTTGATCATATGTTAGGTCCAGTTTAAGCTAAACTGGAGCTCTCCGGTGACATCTGGAGAGCATGAGGAATTGTCCGAAATATTAGAAGTCCAGTTGCATTGTACAGGTTTAGCAACTGATGACTTCCTCCAGTTGAGATCAGAAGACTAGAATCTGAAGACCTTCCAGTTGAAGTCAAAGACAACAAATGGAAGATAGAGATTGGCAACGGCAGCGAAGCCCAGTTGACAATCTACCAGATCAATCAACTGGAGAATCCTCCAGTGTAAATGCTCTTACAAAGCTTTACACTGATTACGAGGAGGACCTTTTACTCTACATCCTTTTAACCGGACAATGATATTGTCTTTGGATAAAGATACAAAGATGTAGAGTGGTTGAATAAAGTAACCTTCTGTCTTACTTTATTTAACACACACAAAGGATTATTTTAACAATACTTTTGTGTGCTGTCAACCATATTTGTACGTTGAAGTTGAGATCCCCATGCTCAATCTTCGACTATAAATAGAGGTCCTTGCACAAGTTTTTTTAACAACTTTGCAAATACATATAATCTGCAATATTGGTGAACTTGTGCAATATTCTCTCAATCGCAAAAAGGAACATTTCACAACTCTAAGTGTTTCGATTGTTTAGGAGAATTTCCAAGTTTAGATCAATTGTAATTCATGGGTTGTTAGGATATTTACATTCTTGTATTATCTTGGTTCCGCAACAACCTTGTATTTTATTTAAACAAGTAATAAATAAAATACACTTGAAAATTACATATTGTCTCACCAGTTTATATACTCGTCATTTATATTATTGCATGTATTTATATTCTGTCACCTCAATACTTAATTCCAGTTAACCTGATACACGATCAATCTAAACTGGTCACATCCAGATTAATTGATCATGTTGCAAAGTTCACTCACCATCGACATAGAGGTGTCTTCAGCACCCATCTAGTAATAGTTGGGACTAATATCATATATTCCATCATGGTCTTCATCCACATTTCAAAGCCAAGACTATCCCTACGAGAGAACTAATATACATAAGTTCCTATCTTAAGCCATTACCTAGAAATGCCACTTTCATTATGTTGCTATAAATTGTGGGATTCAAGTATATTGCTAATATTCGCATCGTTTTGGTTGTAGAGATTTATGGTGAAAAAGGTTACTTTCATTACATGCGTAGTTATAAGTTGTTAGATTTTCGGTAACTTGGCTTCATTTGTGGTTTCACTTGATATATTAGGTTATCATATAGAAATTCCATATTAAGTTATGTTATCCTTATTTATCATTTGTTGTGTAACCGATTTTAGCGCGAATTAGCATTTGTGATATCAATATATAGCTTGGTTAACATAATTAGTTATGCCTATCTCACTTAATTAATTTTGTTTTATTTTCATTACACTTATCTCATGAAATTCGTTTAAGTGTTATGGGCCATTATCAATTGGGCCAAAATGTGATGGGTTTTTAAGTGACTTGGGCTTAGTTTAGTTATTGGGCTTAACCTTGTTTGGGTTATGTGCTTAATGGGTTATATTGGTTATTGGACTTTATGGTTTGTTGGGCCAAGTGGGCCTACTGATTGATGGTTCTATGGGTTTAGTATTTGGGCCGGGTTAGCCCATTATGGTCTTTAGTGCATCTTATAGCCCATTATACAGATGGTTAGTTTCCTTTCCAATTTTCTGTTTTTAATTCAGATTTTTATGAAATGTTGGATACTATTTTGGGGTCAATCCGAATTATTTGGACCTTCATGATTTTAACACAGTGACGTAAATGTATCTAGTATTTTTGTGAATTTTTGGTGAATTTTTAGATGATTTTTGGTGTCCTTAAAAATTATCCAAACACAAACTGTCCCGAATGGGCATTACTTGCGACATCAGAAATTTTATAAAAGTTCTTGATGTTCTGATTGTTAGAAAAATCCCATGATTTTATTTTAGATTCACGACACATTGAAATTACTTTCCACCAAGTATGACCTCCTGGAGTCTTTTGGTTTAGGAGATAAAAATTGTCAAAGTTCATAAAATATTCAAACCAAATTACAATTTTGACCAGTTTCAGTAGAAAAATCATATCGTTCATTTGGTTCAGAAATTTTGAGTAATTCCAGTTGGAGGTAAATTTCAACTCATTTGTCTACAACTTTTATTTTGAAAGTTTTGCTTGAAAATGCCCTCACATGCCTAGTTTATCCGTTCCAAGACAGAAAATTTATTCTGTCAGATTTGTCTTTGATCCAAACAACCAACCAATGGCTTGGTTTACTTATTTCACACTCTAAATTACCACTAACATGTTTGTTGGTTATTTTTGTATGATTTTAACATCAAATGTACAGATTATATCAAATTCAAAATCATAACCATCCATCTTAAATCCCCAAATCAAAATCAATCAAAACTAGTGCAAATCTAAGCATGCATGTTAAGATCTATCACTTTCAAACTCAATCAACTTATTATCTTTTATGTGTGAGACTTTTTAATGATTATTTCTTATTATTCCATCATTTAAATATGCATGCATGAATAGATATATGTGTATTTAGTGATAAAATGAAAGGTAAAAAGAGTGATAATCAAAAGAGTTCAAGTTATCAAACTTTGAAGATCAAAATAACAAGATGGGATGTGGTGTTGGGTCTTGTTCTTGATGGCAGCCCATGAGTCATTTGTTGGCTGTTACAAGCTCAAAAATAAGGGAAAATAAGCTATCAAATGAAAGAAGGGATGAAAAACAAACAAAGGAGCATGTTGGGTACCCTTTAATGATCAAGAATCAAAAGAAAGGAAGAAGATTGGGTTTGTTTTGCTCCTGTTTCTGCTGCTGTTCGATCAGCCTCTTAAAGTGCTGATTTCGTGACCTTGTTGCCTCCGAATCGACTCCATGCTCCCACCATACATGACTCTAGTTGTTGGATGATCAAGAGAACTTATTATTACATTAGATTAGTTAGTTTCAAGCTCCATTTTGTCTTAGAAAAATCTGAAAATGGAGAAGGAGGTGGAGATAGTTGAGAGAGAGTTTTTGGAAGGAGTGTGTGTTGTGTTTTCAAGAATGAAAGGTGTGGGGTGGTGTGTGCAGATGTATGGACGTGGGAGAGAGGAGGAAAAGGAGCTAGGAGGATGCCTATTGGTCTAATGGAGTGGTGTAGTGGGTTAGGAGTGAACTCATTGGTTAACCCAAGTGGTTTGTGTTGGGTTTAAGTCCTAACTAGTGTTTGTATGTATGTATATGTATATGTGATGTATATTTATGTGTGAGTGTAAGAATAAGTGGGTTAGTTGTATGTTGATTGGTGGATTTTATAAGAGTTTATATGTATAATAAGTTTAAGTTGTGTACATATCTTTTAATTGGAAGACTTATTCAAATGTTGCAATATATTTATGTACTTATTATTATTCAAGCTTACTATTATGTACATAATAGTTTATAAATCTATTTTCAAGATGGTCATTATAATTTTGTGTTCAAATGTACTTTAATTAGCTTTGTGTTTGAATTGTTGGGCATTTATAGAGATTTTTGGTTGTTATCACGACTTGTGAGTCTTGTACAATTATTTATGTGACTTAACTTCTTGAAATAAAATTTTTGGTTCATTGACATTTCACCAAGTTTGATTAGAACTAAATTATAGCTTGAGATCGTATTGAATAATTATAGTTATTGTTTATGGCATTTCTAATGCATTTCACCTTACTAGGGGGCAATTATCGCTATGCTTTGAATGTCTAGAAGGTCGATTCTCTTAATAAACCTCTAGGGATAAGGACCTAGATAAGTCGAAGTAAATTATCCTAATTGGGAATTCAGGGTTGTTACAGTTCAAGTGTTCTAAGACACTTATAAACCTTGATTCTATGTTCTTGTACCTGCAAAACAATATATAACACACAAACACAATACAAAACATAAACAGATATAATATTGAAGTTCAAACGTAATCATTAAATATCAACACAAGTTCTTATTTAAATGATTACAAACATAGTTCCTAAAACATAAACGATAATCAAATCTATGTTGCGATTGTCACAACGAATCTGCATCTACAGACTCCCCTTTGACGATTGCAACTAGATTTCTTTAAAGTCTTCGAACTTGAACATCAAAGCTATCCATTGAACAAAGTCTTGTGCTATTCGCATGAATTCTCTCTTGCAAACAATGTGCGAGAATGTTGCGATAGCGCCTTTCTTCAATTCTCCAAAATTCCACTACTGAACAAGGTGTATCCAAAAGTCTTCTCTGATCACCTCTTGACAAGTTGACAACCTACATTGGATCATACATACGTAGCAACATTTGTTCCTGTGAATCATCAACAAACATCTGTGCTTCGCCTGACTTGATATCTATTTGCCAAAACGTCATTGCCGTCAGCATATCTTGATCCCATCTGATAGCGGGAACCTTCTTAACACATTTAATCCTTCGTTGTTCAAAATGAAATGTGCCATCTTGATTCTTAATCTTCTTCAAAGGTTTTGGCTTAATCAACCTCTCTTCTGGCTTCAGACCTCTATCACTGAAATTTCTAATTCGTTCATCTCTGAATCTATTCCAGTAGAAATCTGCAAGTCCATTGCTCTGAAGATTAACGAACCATCATCTTCCCAAATCTATCATGTCAGAATCACTGAGAGAGTGGAAGTGTCTTTGACTCATCGACATGCACTGGCATCCCTCCTTTCTCTTGATAATAAACAATTTGATTATGTGACCATAGAACCAACTTTGTATCACTAAGAAGTACTTGGGTGCATCCTTGTCTGAGATAAATTCCCAAAACATTGATGGTTTCAAATTTCCACCCACATGAAAACCAGCACGAGTCACAACCACTGGAATCCTTCTATCAATAATGAACTCGGGATCTTGTTGCACCGGAGGTATATTGAATCTTCTAAGATCAATCTCTCGTGTAGCATCAATATTCCAGTATAACTCAAAAATATTGTCATGTCCTTCATCAATAATGTTTGCAGATACATCAAACCTCAAATTTGCTGCATTCCTAGGTTCATCTGGGACTGTCTCTGATTGGATTAAGATAGAGATGTTCTACTTCAGCAATTGGTTCAACTTGAATGACTTCATCTTCATTAAAGACACGATCAAAGTCATAAGGTATATTAAGCAACCTTTTTCTATCAACTTCTGAAGTAATGAACTCTTCTTCTTCCATATCTTCACCATTGATACTTTCTAGTTCATCTTCAGCATCAAGATCGTCCAATGCACCTATCCTTTGAAGCTTATTTGCAATTCAAACAATTTACATATACAAAGATAAAGAACATAAATCATAAGTCAAGACATAATAAAATAGTATAAATACATAAAAGAAATTAAAATAAATAATACTATATCATAAATATACTGTAACAATTACATTACTATTTATCTTATAATCTTTATCTATTTTAACTTACAACAATAATATTATATCATAAATATAATGTAACAAATACATTCATATTTATCTTATAATCATTACAAAAACAAAAATCATCAGCACTAAGGTTCATAATCAGAATCTGAATTCGAATCTGACTCTGACTCTGAAGATGTATGAGTTAACCCTGACCGTTCTTTCATTTGATCCCTAAGTGATCCTGGATCATAATAATCATCATAATCCATAATCTCTACTCTAGCTCTCATATGAGCGTGTGGATCATAACCCAATATCTTTTCTAGTCTATTCACAATTAAAGGGTGCAAATCTGACTCTATAGAAGCATTGGTAGTAGAATCATACTTAGTTGACTCACTATCCTGAGTAGATTTTTCTTTGCTAAGATTTTCTTTTTCTATATGATTATGAGGATCATTCACTGGCTTTTCTCGAATCTCCCCTTCTATTCTATCAGAATTAGAATCGGAGTTACCTGAATTGGAATCTTCCTCATCATCATATTTAGGACATCAGGATCTGCATCTGGAGCGGCCATCACAGCTTTACCTTAATCTTGAGTCCTAGAAGTACTAGCACCAGCTGTACCAGCAATCTCCGACTCAATTTGTCTTGGCGACTCCGCCTGAATGTCTACAGTCTCTGTATCCATAGCATCATTAGCAGCATCTTGATCTTGACCTCTATTCTCTGGCTCACCATCTGTTGGTTGTCCTTGGTTTGGACCTTGAGCTGGATCTTGATCTTCATGATCATCATCTCTTGTCTTCTTAGCAAGCTCATCATTCTTACAACCATCTTTATCTCCCCCTTGAGCCAAGAATTGGTCAAGTCTAGAACCAAGAGAATGAACAAGTGATGTCATTAAGTCTATCTCTTCTTGATGCTTGGCAGCTTGGAGCTTTAGCTGCTTCTCCAAAGTTGTGACTCTCATCTCTAACATCTTTTTCTCAGAAAACAAACGACTCAGCTGCACTTGAACAGGAGCAACTGGACGTGACGTAAAAGCAACATCAGATGTAGAGGCCTAAAAGTTCCTGTGGGAGGCATCTAAGGTCGTTGCAAAGGAGCCAACAGACGTCCCATGATAGTAGAAACAGGAACTGTAGCCTGAATAGGAGTAGACGAAGGCCTAGCAGCAACTGTCGGCTCTGGCTCTTGACGAACTGTAGATTCCGGAGCAGTAGGAATCTTAACAGTTGTAGCCTCAGTGACAACTTGTGCGCGAGAACCAATTCCTCTTATAATAAACTTTGGTCTCGACCTTCTCTCCCCAACAACAGCAGAAGTAGTAGACACAGAAACAGGAACATCAGAAACTGAAGCTCTTAAAGCAGCAACTGATGGAGTATCACCAACATTAGGTGCATGAAACCTCTCCATAGCATCTTGATATACAGCAAAATCTCTATCAACTTCAGCTTGAGATCGCTGAGAAGTTGGAAGTCTCTCTACAACATCAACTCCTTTTCCTTGTCTTCTTCTTCGCTTTGGTAATCTTTCAACCTCTTCTTCATCTTCTTCTTCATCTTCTGGATCTTCAACCACATTAACAAGCAATTCAGAAGGACCAACAACATCACCAACTGGAGCAGAGGTAGAAGTAGAAACTCCAGAAGTTGGTGGAACAATATTTGCAGGATCATCAATATCCTCCATAAGAGCATCCATATCTGAATCATCCTCCAGATTTCCAGCAAACAAAGGAACATCATTAAGTCCCTCAAACTGATCAGCTCGCTCTTCTTAAGGATTATCTTGAGCCTGATCATCACCAGCAGCAGCAGCAACGGGTTCTTCATCTTCCTAACCTTGTCTAGGTGCAACATAGTTAGGATTGATCAAATGTCCGAACAATGGTGGATTATCAACATGTATCGGATGATCTCTACCCGACAAGTGCTTCATACTTTCAACAAATGCCTTATAAGTAAGACGACCTAATTTGAACATAGGACCGTCAAATGGCAATTCAGCTGCATAGTGACGAATGATTATCATCATAAATCTTGGAAACAGAAAAAATTTCTTGTCTGCACCAAATGATCTCATTTGCCTTTCCAAATTATCAAAAATGTACTGAGAAAAGCTATACGGCTTGTTCAGCACCAAGGCAACCATCTGAGATGTGTTCTAGATATTCATCTGGTCATAGCCTGTACTCCGATGACTAATGGACCTCAACAAATAGTAAGCTAGCAACTTCCATTTTCCATGAAGATGATTCCTAAAGTATGGGTGAGAAATAACACCAGTATAACCCATACGACGTAGAGCACCGTCACAAAATTCCTCTGAAAAATCAGTCGGACCTTGCTGTATCTCGACATCACCTAAGTGTAATATCGTCCGTAAGTCTCCAGCCGAGAACGAGAATAAACGTCCTCCAACAGTAGTGCGAATATACGTATGATCACCCATCGGCACTGAACGGGCTGAGTTCCAAAACTCCCTACTAAGACTTATCACTAACAGAGGGTTCTCTGTCACAGCAAAACGAACACGAGAACGTGCAAGATACTGTATAACACCGTGAAATTCTGGTGTGCACCCCGACTGCATAATGCTGAGATCAATTGCAGCATTATGTTCCTTGACGAACACGCGAGCACCTTGTCCTGCCATACCTGCACAAAAACAGACAAAATGACAAGAAAACAAAAAGTTAGAAATTAAAACCAAAAGTTAGGGCTTTTGGACTTCTGCTTCGTGATGATGTCATCACGAGGTCAAAACCTCTTCGTATGATGTCAGCACGAGCTTCAAACAAAACCTAGAAACATGAGGCAAAAACATCTCCATTCGATGAGTTAATCAAATAAAATCATCAACGTAGACTTGTTTATGGATCGTGTATGCCCTGAAAATCAAAAATCGAAACAAATTCGATGAACACGAAACGGTTCGTGTTCTTGATGTTTTTCGTGCGAATAGTGACCGAATCCTAGTATCTTCAATTAATCTTGATTTTAAGTATGTTAACATGAACTTATTTTAGATTTAAGGTGTACAAACATCAATTAATCCAATTTTAAGCCCAATTTTAAGTCCAAATCATCAAAAATTGAAGATCAAATTCTTGGTTCATCCTAGTTACTGTTCACGCGAAGAGGATTCAAAAATTTGGGCATTATAACGACATGAAATCGTTAATTTTCATTGTCAAAACATCAATAATCTATCCTAGATTGGAAATATACCAACAATCCTGGATAAAAAAATACGAAAAGTAGATGAAATCGATCGAAAAGGGAACGGATGAATAGTGCGCACGAGGAAGACGAAGTTCGTGTGGTTATTTAGGGTTAATTTTCGATTAAAGGTAATTAATGAAAGGTTAAAACCCATATTTATATTCGAAACTTCGTGGGCCGGGCCGAACACTGAGTTCGTGGGCTTTGTGATGACGTTAGCGCGAACGAAGTCGAATATTCAGTTTTTAAAACACATGAACTGTTTTCCTTAGTCAAATTTTGTAAATTTTCCAGAAAACTTATTAAGGAAAACTACAAAAATTCCAGAAACATAAACCCGTAGATACTCGTTACTAAAAACCTGTATCTACTCGAATATGCAATCATAAATCATCCGTACTAACTTGTCATCACAATAATGTATCAAATAAATCTTACATTCTTATCTTGACATAAAATCGATCATTTCTTCATTGATGTTTAACTTTAAACAAATGCAAATTTACATCAAAACATATTTAATGTATAATGCATTACAATACATCAAAATATCATATCAACAACCTATCACATTATATCTTAGGTTGTGATCTTGATAATACAATTATAACCTATCACACTCAACAAACTTCATCAATGCATCAAGATCAACAAAAATTATAAATATGCAAAACAACTAAAATCTTAACCTAGAAATCATTACAAGATCTAAGGCAAGTCCAATCTTTGTCAAGCATACTTATCAACTAAAAACAATTGAAATTTCAAAAATTTACTTGAAACACATTCAAAAATATTTTGACTTTTCAATTTCAAATCCATTTCATTTTCTAAATTAAACAACTTATGTGTTAATTAGAAAATCCATCTTTTAAACATACTTATCTTAAGCAACAAGACTCATATAATTCACTTAAGAATCATTAGATGCTTATCAAATCTCTCGTGCAATAAAAACTAGTTGAACACACAAACTGACATTTATTAGTACAAAAAGAAAAAATAAAAATAAAAAAAAAATAACAAAAAAACTAAACTACTTTATTTATTTACAAGAAATCTTAAGTTTCTGCAGATTAGATCAGATTAGCATTTACATAAGTCTGCAAGTGAGAAATAATTCTCTTATTATTAGTTATGAACAGTGACCCAACCACGATTACCTCTATATATGTCCTCTTAAACACTCGGTACTTCCAGTTTCCTTTGAATTATGACATTTTCGACATACCCTGGCCAAGGAAAGTCACCATGTAACCCGAGTAGCCTAATATGCCATTGAATAGTTTGATAATTATGTGACCCACATTCAGATATACTTCCATAATCGATACAAGCACTAAGATAGCAAATGTTCAATATATCTTCAAAAACATCCTTTAACAAATCATGAGACACTCTTTAGATAACAAAATTTAATTACTTTGTGATTTAACTTATTTGCTTTTGCATTTCATTATTTATAAGGAACCCGTGATTTTCTATGAGACCCATGTAGCAAACTTTCTGACAACCTATCCCAAGTTGAAAGCTTTAGGTAGGCTAGGTATACAAAGACACCCCTAGGACATACTTGTCCGAATCTCAAAGACCACATTAGCCCCTTAATTTACATTCATTTCATTTGCATAAACCATATCACATTTAACTTTCATACTCATGGGTTGTAAAGGTTTTTGCCTATATTTTGAACAAATCCTATAGTAATGCTAGATCCTTCACAAATTTTAAGGACTAAATCAATTCATTACTGAAAAGCAAGCATTCTCAGCCATATATCTGAATATGTTTCCCACAAGAACATTGTATAAATTAAGTTCAGATTAAGAAAACCTTGCTACTTTGTGTCTGCCAATATATCCCAAATTGAATCACTGAACTAAACAGTTATATTACGATTAAACAGACTTAAAAGCTAAGTATCCTCACTTCTAATCAATTCACAGCATTAACTTAAATCTTTTCATATTTTTTTCATTTTCAGATTTTCCACGTTTTTATGGTTTTTATGACACTAAGAACTCTTTTTGTATTTTTATGACTCTAGCTATTTACAGACACAAACTTACAAAATTAGCTCTTTAAGAGATTTAATATGAATCAGCATTCTTCATCCCATTGAGAAGAATTAACTTCTCAAATCGAGTCTTATCAAATGCTTTGGTATACAGATCAGCTAAATTACCATCGGTTATAACCTTTTCCAAATGAATTAACTTCTTTTGGGCACAATCACGCAAGAAATGATGTCTAATATCAATATGCATGATGACCTTATGCATGACAGGGTTATTTGTAATGTCTATAGCTGACTTATTGTCTATTCTTATAAGAAGTATCAAGAAAGTCCATACCGTAGTCACGAAGTTGTTGCTGAATCCACAATACCAGGGAACAACAGCTACCAGCAGCCATATACTCTGCCTCACATGAAGACTGAGAAACACATGTCCACTTCTTGCACTGCCACGATACTAATCTTTCTCCTAACAACTGACAACCTCCAGTCGTAGACTTTCTGTCATTGTTACAACCGCCAAAGTCCGAATCAGTATATGCAACAAAATCAAACGTTCCTCCCGTTGGATACCATAGACCAAGCCCTTGGTTTCCCTTAAGATAACGTAGAATACGTTTTGCTGCAGTCAAATGTGACTCTTTCGGACTAGCTTGAAATCTAGCGCAAAGACAAACAGCGAACATAATATCTGGACGCGAAGCAGTCAGATACATCAATGAGGCAATAATAGCACGATTATAAGTTGCATCCACAAGTTCATCTTTCGGATCAAGAACCCCTAAACCATGATTTTGCTGAATAGGAGTACCATATGTCTTGGACTCTAACATTTGAAACCTCTCCAAGATGTCACCGAAATACTTAGACTGGTGAATAAAGAATCCATCTTTCCTTTGATCGACTTGCAGTCCGAGGAAAAATTGAAGTTCCCCCATAGCACTCATTTAAAATTCATTTTTCATGCTCATTTCAAACTCTTTGCACATCTTCATATTAGATGAACCAAAAATGATATCATCCACGTAAACTTGTACAATTAGATAATCTCGCTTCTTCTACTTGATAAACAATGTGTTGTCCATCGATCCTCTTGTAAATCCATTTGTCTACAAATGTGTCGACAACTTTTCATACCACACTCTGGGTGCTTGATGCAATCCATAAAGAGCCTTATCCAAACGATATGCTCTTCTTGGATAGTTCGGATCTTCAAACCCCGGTGGTTGGTGAACATACACTTCTTCTTTAACTTCACCATATAATAAGGCCCTCTTAACGTCTAACTGATACACTTTTATACCTCTGAAACTTGCATAGGCTAAAAATAACCTTATAGCTTCAATCCTAGCAACTGGTGCAAAAGTTTCGTTATAGTCATATCCTTCTCATTGTGCAAACCCCTGAAAAACCAAACGTGCTTTATTTCTAGTAACAATCTCTTTGTCATCTCGTTTGCATTTATATACCCAACGAGTTCCAATCGGTTCTTTACCTCTAGGCACATCTACTAACTCCCAAACTCCAAGTTTTTCAAATTGAGCTAATTCTTCTTGCATAGCTTCAATCCAACATGGATCTTGAAGTGCTGCCTTAACATTCTTAGGTTCTACTTGTGAAATGAAACCAGAATATAAACACTCAGTTATCAATCCAGTGTCTTTCACTTCACAAAACAAACTAGTCAGGTCCTTATTTAACCGATTTCTAGTTCGAACAAGTTCTGTAGCATTACCAAGAATATTTTCAACTGGATGATCCTTATTAATTCGATATTGAGGAACCGAATCAACATTCAGACTTTCTCCTAAATTTGTTCTAATCTGAAACTCAGGAGAGTTAAAATCATCTTCCGATTCTTCAGAAATAAGATCATCATCAGGTAGTGAAACCTTTGACGGAGTAAGTAGAATAGTGTTCTCGGGTTCATTATCATCTGAATCTGGTGACTTATTCTTGTCCTTACCACTTTCATCAATATCAGTAGTAGACTGAACTTTAGTTGGAGTAGTATCGACATTTCGAGTAGGCAGAGATGTAGGAGTATTACCCATGTGATCTCTTAAAATAATCACACCATCAACTATCTCAGGATCTGAATAAGAATAAGGACCATGTAATGAACTAAACACACAATCGTTTGCTTTCGATAACAAGCAAACACACTCCTTAGGATCATCAACACCTAACACAAGGCCATAGATGTCTCTCTTCCTAGGAGCTTTTAGCAGGATCCAGTCTTCAGGAATAACATATCCTGGTTTCAATATAAGTGCTTCTTTCTCGGTAAAATGGACATTGTTTCCCTTGTCACAAACCTGAGAAACACTTAATAAATTATGTGCTAATTGTTCCACATAATTGACTTTCTCCAGCGTAATCTTCCCATTGACAACATCACCTTGGCCCGAGATATTGCTACCCTTAGGACCTGCAAAACTAACTTACGAACCATTTACATCTTCATAATTGGACAAAACATTCTTGTCCCTTGTCATGTGCCGAGAGCATCCACTGTCAACATACCAAAGACTGATAGGCTTCCTTGGTTCTCCCTGCACATCAGACAATAAGATGGTTAGTTTCTGAAGGGAGCCCAAACCTTTTGAGGTTTAGGTTTTCCGAATTCATCTCTCATGATCAATTCGGTCCAATATCCATCGCTCTGTAAAGGAGCCTTGGATGAAGATGGTGTCATTGACTGTTTCTTAGGTGAAGTGAAACGAGTTTTAGGAGGTGAATTCCTTGGTGAGTGAGTACCAAATCTAGGTTGACTCCCTAATCGATCATCGAATTTAGACGAACTATTAATTCTAGAAGGAGGAGAACGATTTTGTTGAGCCATCTTCCTAGGTGAATAACTCCTTTGAGGTGTACGAGAACGACTCAGACTTACACTACTAGAAGTAGTATTCTGTGAAGGTCCCTGTTGTTTTGGAGTCTTAGATCTATTGTCATGAGCAACAATATCTGAGTCACTATATCCTCCAGAGGACATACCCTTTTCTGGACATCTTCGTTTCCTATTTGGACAACAACTATAAACATGTCCTACTTCATAACAATATAAACAAGATTTTTTAGCTCTTGCTTGGTTAGCTTTAACATCAAACTCAGATGGAGTCATGCCTAAACATTCCTTAAGTTTAATTGTGGCTGACTCTTCTTTAGATAAACCAGTTGACTCATTTTGTATCGGAAAAATGTACCTTCTTTTGAGAATTCTTATGAGTCGTATATGGAGTTAAGGGACCTCCACTAGACGTAGATTCATCCTTATTCCAACTTTATCAATCTTGTCATGATCTATCTTTTCAAAATCAATTTCATTGGATGTAAAAACAGTATCACATCCCTTCATCGTAAAACATTTAATGTTCTTATTGACAGGACAAGTTGAATTCACTTGACTAGATCCTATAGGAGCACTAGCATCATACACTCCATTTTTAGGATTTACTGGTTTAACAAAAGAACTTCCAAGCTTATGTTTCTTGTTTAGCTCTTTTATTTTATCAATCGAGCTTTTAGAGCTTTCAGGGGTCTTAGGATCAACATTTTGTTTTTCTGAAACGATCAGACCAATTTCACCAATATCGACCTTTTCAGTAAGCTGTGTTAGAGACTCAGTATAATTACCATTGAATGGACCTCTAACCTCATTATAACTCATACCCAAACCACTTTTATCTTTTGAATCCCGTGGTACAGGTTTTTGCATCTGCATTGATCTTATTAAATCAGATCCCCTAATTTGATCTAGTCTTGTATTAAGCTTAACTATCTCCAACTTTGCATCAACCAATTCTTTCTCTTTCTTAAAAAAAATCTCGGTTAGTTGAGCATATTGTTCATTTCCAACTTTTTCCATTAAAACTGACTTTTTTAATTTTTCTTTCAAGGCAAGAATATCCTTATCAGATGCACGATTCTTATCTTGATAAAGACTTTCCTGTTTCACCAAACAAGAATTTTTGGCGAACAAAGAGTCGTTTTCTTTCTTGAACATGGAGTTTTGACTAGTCAAGTTAATAACAGATTTATTCAGAATAAACACCTCAAGTTATAACATTTCACCTTGGATTTGTCAAAGCCTTTAGTGCCATTACCTATAGGTCTCCCAGTTCTTTGAGTGAATCTTCTGACCTTAATAGTGAGCATAGCTAGCTGCCATTGTAGATCCATTTCTTCCAAATCATCAGGATCTATCTGATTGTAATCCTCATCAATTACTGCAGGATCGGTAATCTTTCCTCCGATAAACATTTCATGAGCATTACAAAAGGTTGAGTAAACACTCATTCTACCTTCTGCAGAACTCATACTCTTTTGGCATAGAGTGAAAAGATTGTACATTGCTCTTGACATTCGTATGTGCATTGTCATAAGCAACATATCCAGCAATACCTTCAGCATCTACTATTGGTGTAGCTTCTGCACCACTTAGAAATGCATTGTTCCCCGAGCTAGAACTTGCTAAATGAACAGACTTAGCATGATACAATGATGGATCTTGAGTGAAATCCGAGTGAGTATCTTTAATTCTTCTCTTCATGTCTCTGTTCTTCAGCTTGGAAACTACCTTTTCAAAGTCCCATGTACTGTATTCCTGATCAACTTGAAGTTGATGAACATAATCAATCCATGTCTTAGGTAGTGAGTCCAAAAACTTATCAACTAGCTTAGTTTGAGGATAAACAACCTCAAAATATGACAACTCGGTAGTCAAATGACTGAATCGAATAATAATCTCGTCAAGAGATTCTCCCTTCAGTCTATTGAAAGCTTCATACTGGCGCTTCAGAAGTTTGATACGATTCTTCTTCAAGGTTACATCGCCCTCACAATATCTTTCAAGAGCGTCCCATAAATCCTTTGAAGTAGTGTATTTTTTGAACAAGTGTACACTATCTTGAGGTAAGGCTATAGTAAGAGTGGACGAGGCCTTTCCCTTAATTGCATACCTTTTTCGTTCTTCAATCGGCATATCAGCATAAGTATACCTACCGATCACTCCATTCTTCTCATACGAAGGCCAATCAAAACCTAGAGTTATCACAAGCCACATGTCCATGTCAGTGAGACGAATGTAGTCTTCAAAATGTCTCTTCCACATCCAATAGTTTTCCATACGGAACAACTTTGGAGGTGTGTTTCCACGACCAACCTCATGATCGTGCATGATCATCTGGCTAATAAGTAGGGCATTTGGTGAATTCACAGCAGCTGGAATAGTAGTCATTTCGAATCTTTTGAAATCAAATCAAACGAAATAACACTTAGTTCGTGTGGCACGAAGTATACGTGACACGAAGTACACATGGCAAAAAGTCAAACAAAGTCACGTGGCACGAAGCTGTATGACTTACACGAAGTACACGTCACACGAAGTGAAGCACGAAGTACACGCGTCACAACCTAAGTCACGAAGGGTAGTTCGTGTTGACGTGGCACGAAGAGCAGTTCGTGGACGTGGCAAGAAGTGAACACGAAGTCACTGGATGACGTAAGCACGAACACGAAGTACACCTCATGCTGACGTAAGCACGAAGTGACACGAAGAAGATCACGAAAATGGTAAATAACACGAATTTCGAACGAATTTGCAATCAATAGCCAATCAAACGATCTTAAACCTTCTGTTAATCAACCTTAGGGCTATGATACCACTTGTAAGGTACCCTATTGTTGCGTGTATCGTAATAAGACGTGATTTGTTATGTCAAGAGTGCGGAATCCTCTTGAGATAACTAGATTGCTATTGCCTTCCATCGATTAATGAGCAATTAACCAACCCAAGGAGATGCACAAGGCTTGTGGTTCGTGTAGGAGATCACACGAAGGAACAACTAACTTTAATTCGTAATTTCGTGAATATCTTCTAAGATTTACCAAATGATTAACCTAATTCCGTAGATTAGGTCTTGTATTTATACTAGTTATGTATTGGATCGTGTGGGCTTAGGCCTTAATCGAAGATTAGGCCCAAAACAATAAACCAATCGACTTGCCTCGTGCTGACGTCAGCACGAGGTTGTTCCTTCATACTGATGAAGTCAGCACGAGGGACGACCCTTTGGCTCTTTGTTTAGCTTCGTTTGGCTCGTACATAACATCCAATCATCGTTCAAGTGTTCTACGACACTTATAAACCTTGATTCTATGTTCTTGTACCTGCAAAACAATATATAACACATAAACACAATACAAAACATAAACAGATATAATATTGAAGTTCAAACGTAATCATTAAATATCAACACAAGTTCTTACTTAAATGATTACAAACATAGTTCCTAAAACATAAACAATAATCAAATCTATGTTGCGATTGTCACAACGAATCTGCATCTACAGACATCCAATTGATATACCATAAAGTCCTTGAAGGCAGCAAAAGCTAGAAATAGACGAATAGCTCCTAGCCTCACAGCCGGTGCAAACACCTCATTGTAGTACAACCCTTCCTGTTGAGCAAAACCTTAAATGACTAACCAGTCTTTGTTTCGTGTAACAACACCTTTTTCATCCTTTTTGCACCTAAAAACCCATCTGGTGCCGAAAGGATACTCTCCTACTAGTAAATCAACCAGCTCCCAAACTTGTCACTTGTCAAACTGAAGGAGTTCTTGCTGCATAGCTTCTACCCATGATGGATCTTTTAATTCCATTTGGATATTACTAGGTTCTTCTTGAGATACAAAGCAGCTGAAGTTGCATTCATCAACTATGTCGATTTCTTTCATCTCTGTGAATAAACCAGATAGCTTATTGAGTTGATCTTTTGTCTTTACTTTTGCACTTGGTTCACCAATAATATCTTCAACTGGATGATACTTGTTGATTCTATGATGTGCAGCCCTATCAACTTGAAGATCAGCACCCAGGTTTGAACCTATCTCTCCCACGATGGGAAATCCTTGAGGTAAAGGAGTAACAAGTTCAACCTCTTGTGTACTTAGAACTTCAGTATCCTTTGATGAACCATCTGCTGAAGAATCTGACATAAGCAAAGGCTTGTTTACTTCCTGTCCCTTTCTTGGCTCCGTATCATCCCTTTTGGATGTGTCAGTCAAAGTTTCTGATGCAACTGAACTACTGTTCTTGCTTTGATTTCGTAGCAATACCACATCTTCTTCCTCTAAGCTACCTGGACCAAAAGAAATAGGGCCATTAAAGGAAGTAAACACATCATCATAATTAAACAAGATAGTAGACCCTTGATGTACAGGAGAATTATAGCTAGAAATCATGACATTATAACCAACGTCAACTATTTCAGCCTTAATATTGTACACCCTCCTATTTGGAGATCCCGGAATGTAACCAAGAAAAATTCCCTCCTCTGCTTTTTCAGTAAATTTAGGTTGGTCACAAACTTTTAAAAACGTGCACGGAACTCCAAAAGGTTCCAACCCGGTTAAATTCGGCTTCCGATTGTTTAAAAGTTCATAAGGTGTCTTATTAAATCTTTTAACAACTAAAACCCTTTTAGTTGAAGCCTATCAATAGAGGGTTAAGGTTAAGGGTTTTTTCATAAGTTCTATGAGGTAAAACCCTAACCAAAAACACTTTTTCTCTCCATCTTTCTTTCGATCGGCCGTAGGAACAACAAAGGGTTTTCGGGTATAAGGGTTCGACTATTAGGGGTATTACACAACGGGTTTGTGAGTTCGTGATCGGGTACTAGCATACATCATAGGGGTGTCAAGTGTGTGATCGTAGAGGGCTTTTGCTTTAAACCCTAATTAATAATAATAATATATATTATTAATTTCTTATTGGAAGCTTACGCTAAAAGATACATATATTCAATTCCCTTTGTTAATTAATTTGATTGCATATACGTTCTTATCCCCTGCATACTCGTGAATTGTTATATGTTTATGTGCTCATATTCTAACAGTAATCTCATTCAAAACGTTATACTGACCATCTATCCAAAAGAGAGGTGATATATTTTTTTTGAACGACCAACAAATATTTTTATTACTAACTAGTAAATTGCTAGAACTATCCAAGTACAACATATAGCAATTCTTATAAGAAATAACCATCCATGACATGATAATTGATCTCCTAATATAGCACTTCTTATTAGACACAATAAACATCACTAAGGTAATCCTAAATAGTTGAGTTTATATTAATCTGCTTCACCTGCCAAAGAGAATAAGTTCTTATATATGCGACTCAAAGCCCTGAAGATTCATACAAAAAAGTGTGCCGACATTCTTGGTTGCTTCCACTTCTTCCTTGAGTCCTGGATGTTGTTCTCGTGAGTGCGTTACAACCGGGACGCCTGGAGCAATTTGAGTCTCTAGAATAAAAGAACTTGTAAGATATGCTTGGGATTCTGGACCAACTTCAATATCCGGATCGTTGGAAACACATGCGTCTGCCTCAACCGAAAGTGAATGATTAGGATTATCCCGATGCACGTGAGTATGAATACCTAATTGTGTATATAAGGGTGATGATGGCATCTTGGGTAAAGAAGATGAAGTTGCAGAGTTTGAAGTTGTTATTTTATCTTTGCCTCTAGGATCCTCTTGCTTCTTTGGTTTATAGGGAATATATTGAACCTTGGGCTTGGGAATTTGAATCGCCCGTGCTTTCTTCTTGGCCTTCCTCTTCCTTCTTTTTGGCTGCTGGAAGCCCGCGTCCTCCTGTTCAACATTCTCTTTAGAACTTGAAGTTTCTACCTCATTAATTGGGGCAACAGTTTCCATCTCTTCAGCTGATCTAGGCCTATCACTAAAATTGTGCCCAAAAATGGCACAATGCGAACATCTATCTGGTTTCCAACGATATTGCAACCTGAATTTTTTCATTTTACCCAAGATTAATGCCTCAACAAAAGCTAGAATATCATGATCTGCATTAACCTTGACCAAAACTTACACAAAAACACCCTTGCCAGATTTTTTCTCACACATCTCCTCAGTGTACCTATCTATAGCAATAGGTACCCCAATAACACTAACAATATAGCTTAAAATTTCATAGTCCCATATACTCGGAAGCAGGTCGTAAATGTTTACCCATAATGGAATTGTAGTCGGCCTAATATTATCATGCTCTATGCCAAATTCCCATTGTTTCAACAAAATAGGTATATCATTAAATAGCCAAGGGCGCTTAGCAAGTACATGTTGCATACTCTTGTTCTTGCTAAATTTAAAATAGAAATATCCCTGATTATTCAGAATCACGTCAATTAAACCAAATTGTTTATGGATTATGGAAAGAGAAAAGAAAACAACAATACTTAAATAAAGTTTGTTTTGTATAAATAAGAACATTGTTATATACTTAGCAACAAATCATCAAATAATGATATTTTAATTAATCAAATATATCAATTAAACTAACGTAAAGAAAACAGTCCTCTTTTAATTGATAATTACTGTCCATTGTGTTTGATACTAATAAATAATGGAATCTATCACGATTAATTGGTTTTATATCTGATACATCGGTTTTAACGTTTTATATACTTGTTTACATATGTGATCGATTAATTTTCATGCTATCAATTTAATGTATTTATGTTTTGTAAATTCTCATGCATCAGTCTGATTCATTTTCGATTGTTAAGAACTTATCACTTTTTTTAACTTAATACTTATTTAACGATAATTAACTTGTACCAAAAGTATATACATCCACCATTCCACCCAAATTGACTATCATATTAGCAGTTTTTATCCTATGTCGTTTTCACAAGTTATTTAATACAATCATATATATTACATATTTAACGAAAAGTATTGTCTTTGAGACGGTGATAGGCAGAGGGAGTTGCTAAAAAAGGAAAGGATAAAAAGCGGTGCACAAGTGGACGAAATTGATTATGAGTTGGTTTTTCTGGTTTGTCCAGCTAAATATAGTTAAAATACGCCGCCCTATGTAGGCCTTTTATGCTTTTGGGCTTATAAATAATCTTCTATCTATATATTTTTTAAATACCTATCTATATTCCCTTATAAAGTATTTTGAAGTTTTATTTATGATATGTCTTAAAAAATTAAGCATATTTTTTTTTTCTTCTAAAAAACCCCTTTCACCAGATATATATGGTTCTCAAAATGGTCCTCCGTACACTACAACACTGAATTACCGTATCTACCCTTATAATAAATTGTCACTCTTAAAACAAAATTCCGCCGCAACATGCGGGTAGTATGCTCGTATAGATTATATCATAAAGAAATTTAAATATATTTCATACATGATGTATAACTATGAAATAAATTGTGGTTAAAGTAAACCGATGATTGGAGCTAAAATTATAATAAACAGTAATAATAAATAAAATATATGTTTAGTTATAATTTTTGATTGAACTTAAATTTTTAGAATTACATCAAAATCAGAACTTGTAAGCATTGTGGTTGACGAAAAATAGCCTTTTGATTTTGGATTGTAAGCTCAAATTTTTAAAGTTAATAACTTATTATAAATAATATAAGTAAGAGGAGTTGAATAACTAGACAATTTATTAATGAGAAAATGATCAATCAAGTAAGGTTATAATGTCTTTTGTATTAATAAGCTAAGAGTTAGAATTTAGTTATAAGTCTAATAAGAAAATTGAATCTATATATAATTAGAAAAACTAATTTAATAAAATAAATAAATTAAAAAGACACATATCGATTAATGATTATGCTACGTGTCGTTTCAAAAACATCTGAACCATGTTTTAGTTTATTGGGAGATATATTTATACTGTTTTATAAACTACGACGGTTTAAAGCGTGTGGAATTATAATTGATTATATGTAATAGACACATTTACATATGATTATGTTAGTTGTAAGTATGTGGCATGACAATGATGCATAATAGAAAAATGTTGTGTTATATGTATTGTCTAACTTAATCTTTAAAATTAATTTCAACTTGAGAGGATCTGTATCCATTCACTCTAACTGCTTCCACTTTTCAATACAAAAACATACATAATAAAAAACATACATAATGGATTTGATAATATTCTTATATCCTTGACTTATTTATTTGTTCAAAGCAAACAAAAACGAAAAGTGGTATTGTATCAGTTATCAATAATATTTTCTTTTTTATCTGACAATGATAATTGAGGATCATTTTATACAACGTAATGGATATTAAAAATTGGTCCAAAACTCCAAATACTACATATAAAAAGAAGAGACTTACAAATAGCCTTTCTACACTTTCTACTACCACATAAGTTGTGTTGCTGTATATTGTACTTGGTAGAATATGAACACATAAAACATACAAGATCACGAATAAGCGCAACGGAAGAAATCGAAACATATATGTAATCACATTAATTAACAAAGAGAGAATTGAGACATATACCTTATATGCAAAGATCCAATTGAAATAATAATAATAAGATTATTATTAATGCTTAGGGTTTAAAGCAAAACCCCTCCACGATCGCACACTAGACACCCCGAATAATGTATGCTAGTACCCCGATCACGAACCTAAACAACCCTTTGTTTAAAACCCAAAACTTAAAAGTCGAAACCGAAAACCCCTTTGAGATAGGGAGTTCGGCCAAAACAAGAAGAAGAGGAGAGAAGGAGGAGAGAATTACTTTGTAATTGTGTGTGAAAAAACCTTAAGCTTAACCCGCTATTTATAGGACAATATTAGGTTAACTTTTCTTGGAGACTAAGCAAACATCAAGGCTATGGAAAGCCTTAATGTGGTCGGCCTCCCCTAATGGACTTAGGTCCAAGTCCACTTTCCAATTTTTACATTTTAATCCTCCTTTTTAATTAATTAAATATAATTAATCCTTTAACTATGTTTAATTAATTATTTCGTGATCAAACTAATTAATATATTACTTTAATATATCAATTGTTATTATCGAGTTACCGTGTCATTTCGTGTGACCCCGTAGGCTTAAATTATTCCCGGACATGCGACTTATAATAATATGATCATATGCCAACAGCTCCCACTTGAGCATGTTATTATAAACGCAATAACATTGGTTGGCGTCTAGCAACACTCCAATGCTCCCGAAATATTTAAGAATAGATTCTTAAATTGCCAAGTTGAAATGATTTAGTCTTTAATATCCCTTTGTTCAGATACCCTTGTTAATTATGAATATTGATCAATGTCATTTCATAATTTAACGATTATGTTTCTCATTTCTATAATTAATCAAGATTACCAAATTAGTCGAGACTCCTCTTGAGTTCATTTGGGTATGGCCATACAAACATCTTAATTAATTAATGAGGGACCCAAATGGTATCATACTTCAGTTTCAAATTGAAGGAACAAATCCTGTATTGACTACAAATGTCTGGCCATGTAGTTTCTTAACATTTCTGAAAATAGCCCTTTATTACTGCCTTGTTCAGGACAATTAGGAACTATATCAAGAAATGCAATCCACACATGCATAACTCACTTGTATCTCAAGTCAAAGGATACATAAAGTAACCATTTCACGAATTTCATTTAATGACGCCGATCCATAAAATGATAATTCGTTCTGTAGGGTAAGTCTAATATTCACCCTTTGAATATCATGTGAGTTTGGTACGATCCACCATCTTCAAAATATTCCCTTAAATATTTTCACCAATATCTCACAATTGTCTTACTTTAATCATATTCCCATATAATTAATCGACAATAGACATTTAGAATATCCAACTAATATTCACGGATTTAAACATGCAAATATATGACACAATTATTATAAAAATGAAACCACTTATACCGCGTATAAAAATTCATTTATTGAAAATAACAATTGTTTATCATCCCATTATCCAAATACTAATCACAGATTTACATGAAATAACTTAGCAATATCTAAGACCTAAGCCTTTTGCATGCTTGTTAAGCTTTCCCTTTGACAATGACTTTGTAAAAGGATTCGCCAAGTTATTATCTGTATGAACTTTGAGTAAATTGATTTCACGTGATTCGATTTGCTCTCGAACATAGTGATATCTTCTTTGGTAATGTCTGGCACCCTTTTGAACCCCAGTTTCATTGGCAATGACAATTGCTCCAGAATTATCACAGTACAGATCCATAGGTGTATTATTTGATGGCATCACATCAAGCCCAGGAATAAACTTTCTGATCCGGACAGCTTCCAATGCTGCATCCGAAGCAGCTATATACTCAGACTCTGTAGTAGACATAGCAACGGTAGATGGCTTTTTGCTCTTCAAATCTACTGCTCCTCCATTTAAAATGAGGACATACCCTGACTGAGACTTGGTATCATCCTTATCAGTCTGAAATCCAGCATCACAGTATTCAGTGACTTTAAGCTCTTGATCCGGATTTCCTCCATACACCAAAAACAATTCTTTAGTAGCACGCATGTACTTTAGAATGTTTTTCACAGCAGTCCAATAATCCTCTCCGGGATTTTGTTGATATCGGCTTACAATATTTTGCGCGAATGCAATGTCAGGTCTAGTGCATCTAACCGCATACATGATAGAACCCACCGCCGAAGCATAAGGAACTCTCTTCATACGCTCTACCTCTTCAGGTGTAGAAGCACCATTCTTGTTGGATAAATTAAGTCCTTCTTGCATAGGCAAGTTCCCGCGCTTAGAATTTTCCATCTTGAATCGCTTCAAGATCTTATCTATATACGCACTTTGACTTAATCCGATCAACCATTTACTTCTATCTCTATAGATTTTGATTCCAAGTATGAATGCTGCTTCACCCAAGTCTTTCATAGCAAAACACTTTCCAAGATAAGATTTAACGTCTTTCAACATTGGAATGTGATTTCCTATTATTAATATGTCATCGACATACAAGACAAGGAAAGTAACATTACTCCCACTAGCTCTGCGATATACACATGGCTCATCAGGATTCTGAACAAAATCAAACTTTTTGATCTCTTCATCAAACCTTTTATTCCAACTCCTTGATGCTTGCTTTAGTCCATAAATGGACCTTTGAAGCTTGCATACTTTGTTGGGATGTTTTGGATCGACAAAACCTTCAGGTTGGTCCATATAGACTTCCTCGTCTAGAAAACCATTCAAGAAAGCAGTTTTGACATCCATTTGCCATATCTCAAAGTCATAGTACGCCGTTATGGCTAAGATGATCCTAATAGCTCTAATGTCCGCAACCGGAGAAAAGGTTTCCTCATAATCAACTCCAAAGAGTTGAGTAGAACCTTTCACCACAAGACGAGCTTTATAGGTGTGTATATTTCCATCCATGTCGGTCTTCTTCTTGAAGATCCATTTACACCCAACGGTTCTACCATTTGGTGGAAGATCAACCAAGCTCCAGACTTGATTGTCTTTCATGCATTTCATTTCCACATTCGCAGCTTCAAGCCATTTTTTAGATTCCGGATCTGATAATGCAGCATTGAAATTAGGAGGTTCATTCAAATCTCCTACCACGTGTTGTTCAGAATCAATCATAAGATTTAATCTTTCACGAGCACGTATAGTCCTTGAGGACTTACGAAGTGGAATCGCTTCATCTTCAACTTGAAGTTCATCTTGAGATTCATCTCTTTGAACATTCCCCCCCCCCAAGTTGAAGATTGCTAGTATCTTTAGAAGTTGACACATCTTCTTGATGCTCATCAAGTTCAACAATCCTCCCACTATCTTCTTGAGATATGAGTTTCTTTTCAAAGAACTCAGCATATCGATGAACCTTGACAGTGTTTTCCGTAGGAAAGTAGAAGTAGTAACCCATCGTTTCCTTTGGGTATCCTACAAAGATGCACTTGACAGATCTAGGTGCAAGCTTGTCAGGCGTATCTCGTTTCACGAGCGTCTCACATCCCCAGACCTTTAAGTAAGAGAATTGAGGAACACTCCCATGCCACAATTCATGCGGTGTCTTGTCAACTTTCTTAGTTGGAACCATATTGAGAATGCGAACAGCAGTCTCAAGGGCATAATCCCAAAACGAAAAAGGAAGAGTCGTATGAATCATCATTGATCGAACCATTTCCAACAAGGTTCGATTCCTCCTCTCCGAAACACCATTGTGTTGAGGAGTATATGGAGGAGTAAGCTGTTGAACTATTCCATAAGCTTTAAGATAATCCTTAAACTCTTGACTCAAGTATTCACCACCTCGATCCGAATGGAGGATCTTGATGGTTTTACCGAGTTGATTCTCCACTTCACTTTTAAATTCCTTGAATGATTCAAAGACTTCATGTTTATACTTAACCAAGTAAACATAACCATAACGACTGAAATCATCCGTAAAAGTGACGAAATAGCTAGCACCTTTCCTTGACACATGTCTAAATGGGCCACATACATCCGAATGTATTAGTCCAAGTAGATCTTTAGCCCTTTCCGGTTTATTTGGAAAAGGTTTCCTTGTCATTTTGCCAGAAACACAAGACACGCATTTTTCAAATGATTCATCATTTGATTGCAAGACACCGTCCCTTTGAAGTCTTTCAATGCGTTTCTTGCCAACCTGAGCAAGCCGACAATGCCAAAGATAAGTCGAGTCCAAGGTCGACTTGACTCGTTTGCTAACTTGATACATTGAATTATCCTTTGAATCACAACCACGCATATCAATTTCATAAATACCATCACAAGCAATAGCATCAAAATAATGAACATTATTTCGAGAAACTGAAATTCCAATATCATTAAAGACATTAACGTAACCGTTGTTTTTCAACAAAGAAACTGAAATAACACCTCTAGTAATAGAAGGTGCATAATGACAATCGTTCAAGACAATTATTAAACCACTAGGTAAAACCAAATGATAATCGCCGATCTCTTCCACAGCTACAGGTAGGCCATTTCCCACGAATAGTTGTAAAGATCCCGGCTTCAGTTTCTTTCCTCTTCTAAGCTCCTGTAAAGAATTACAGATATGAGTACCACACCCAGTGTCGTAAACCCATGAATTCCGCTTAGAAAATGAATATAATTCAATGGTGAAGAACATACCTGAAGTCCCGGACGTACCAGGCTGCTTCTTCTTCAACTCAGCAAGATACTTGGGACAATTCCGCTTCCAATGACCCACTTCATTACAATGGTAACAAGGTAGGTTCTTAGTGGGATGTTCCTTCTTTGCCGGAGGGGTCTTCTTAGGTTTAGGAGCAGCAACTTGCTTTCCTTTACCGTCAGCCTTGCCCTTTCCCTTCGGTTGTTTGCCTTTTTGGACCTTACCCCCTTTTATCATAAGACAATTGGGAGTAGCAGTTTTCTTTGGTAACTTCTTTTCAAATTCAACAACCATTGCAAGAAGTTCCGGAACGGTTTTATCCATGCTATGCATAGTATAATTGCGTCCGAATTCTTCAAAATCCTTAGATAAGGACTTGAGAATCAAACCAATTTGTACTTGCTTTGCATAAGGAAATTTCAACCTTTCCAACTGCTCAAAGTATCCTTTCATCTTAAGGATATGAGCGCTCACCGGTGTTCCTTGTTCATGTCGCAAGTCATGGAGTACATCGATAAGATCGTATAACTCCACGCCAGCTTGCTTCTCGAACATAGACTTGAGTTTAGTAAGCATATCACACGGAAATGAATGCTCAAATTGCTTTTGTAGGTCAGCATTCATGCTTCCCACCATCAGACAAGCGACCTCATTATGTCTATCATATGCAGCCGCATATTCCGCTAATGCTTCAGTAGAAGCATTGGCAGCAGGAGCAACGGGTCTTGGCTCTTCAAGGACTTGGTACGTTCTCTCAGCTCTCAAAACAATCCGGAACTGACGATACCAATCATTGAAATTCGGTCCAGAAAGCTTTTCCCTTTCCAACATCAGCCTGAATGCCGATTGATGTATGTTTTGAGTGGTATTGATTGTTGCCATCTACAAAACAGACAAAAAGTTCAATTATCAGTATTCCGATAATTATCCTTAAGAAATGTAATTTTACCCTTGTTAAATTCATCTAACAAATTACTTTCACTAAGGCTAGGATCCAGCTTGACATACAATCATTTCATCAGTTGATCTGCTAGAAATGACGGTATTCAAAAGGTAATCGAGAATCGATAATTGCATTCATGCAACTACTAGGTTTATGGGACTTACAATAACACTGTAAAGGGGTATTAAGTGTTTTATAAACATGTTTTGTCCCATCTTATGCCACGGGTTAAGGTCTTGCCTCTTAACTCGTTTTAAGTCGTCCAATTAAGAACATGTAGATAGTCCACCGCTGTCTCACAACGAGTGGTAATCCACCTTGAAGAGATACAATTCACCTACGTCTCACGTAGAGCAAAAAGCACTGGCAAATTTTCTTAGCAAAGTGGGTGGCATTAACTTAACTTTAAATGGGTAATGCATTTGATGTGAATCAAAAGTTTATGTTTTGAAGACTCATGCATAATCTTCGAAACATAATATTTAATAAAATCATTTGTATAGTCTTACAACACAAGAGAGCTCGGTAGCTCCATTTAAACGCATAAAGAAGCGCAAGGGCAAAGGTATGCGATAAACGCGATTTAAAAACCCGCCCTTTTAGAAGGCTAGCGCACTCCGACTTATACCTCTCTTAGAGTTTGTTCAAATGGGTGAGCCGGTGTATCTCAAGGTTGCAAGACTCCAATTTTATTAATGAAATCTATATTTCGATAGTTCTTAGTCAAGTTTATTTTCAAAACCAATTTTTGCATCACCTTTATACAACTTATAAACAAAATACAAAAATTAATAAACTTACTAATTACCGAACTATTTAATCAAGTAACAAGTTAAGGTGGGCCACCTAAGCATGGTCACTATGGTTCATGCAAAATTTCAATTCCGGCTCCCCCTTCCGAAGAAGAGGACCACATGCATCAAGTTACCTTGATTGCGTAAGCCTTTAAACAAATCAAGTTGCAAATAAAACACATATACTTGCTGTCTGGAAATTTCCAGCATCTTGATGACCAGTTTACACCTGTTTTTGGTCCAATTCAGCTTTCGACCAAAACTACAAAGTTGTAGCCCTATGTATTGGTCTTCTACAATCCAAAGAACGACTCCTAACTCATTACAGATTATTTTATATGATTTTTCTAGTAAACTGTCGCACATCAGAAAATTTACACGCAAAAATCACATTGTCACATAATTATCTAATAATTAACCCTAATTATTGGATCAACATGCTTTGCATAATATAACTCTTTATATATCCAGTAAAATCATAATAAAATTTTGCATGAATTTCATGTGATTTTACTATTTATTTAACAATATTAAATAAAACGATACACGTAATCATGCAATTCATCACATAATTTATATCAATTCATAATTCAAAACTTGTCTGAGGGTTTCAATCTCCATTGAACAAGGTTAAAACTTTAATTAAACAAAACCCTAATTTTTATTTAATTAAAATCGAAATTAATAATTAATTAAAATAAGAAAACCACTTTAATTAATTAATTAAAATTCAACCAACCCTTAAACCCCCCTTCAAGTTTTGATCTTTGTAATTAATAGATCACATATGTGGCTCGTGATACCACTGTTAGAATATGAACACATAAAACATACAAGATCACGAATAAGCTCAACGGAAGAAATCAAAACATATATGTA
Organism: Erigeron canadensis; assembly: GCF_010389155.1. Taxonomy (NCBI): domain Eukaryota; kingdom Viridiplantae; phylum Streptophyta; class Magnoliopsida; order Asterales; family Asteraceae; genus Erigeron; species Erigeron canadensis. The sequence goes on along the minus strand of NC_057767.1, from coordinate 20,515,521 downwards.
ATCACATTAATTAACAAAGAGAGAATTCAGACGTGTACCTTATATGCAATGATCCAATTGAAATAATAGTAATAAGATTATTATTAATGCTTAGGGTTTAAAGCAAAACCCCTCCACGATCGCACACTAGACACCTCGAATAATGTATGCTAGTACCCCGATCACGAACCTAAACAACCCTTTGTTTAAAACCCTAAACTTAAAAGTCGAAACCGAAAACCCCTTTGAGATAGGGAGTTCGGCCGAAACAAGAAGAAGAGGAGAGAAGGAGGAGAGAATTACTTTGTAATTGTGTGTGAAAAAACCTTAAGCTTAACCTTCTATTTATAGGACAATATTAGGTTAACTTTTCTTGGAGATTAAGCAAACATCAAGGCTATGGAAAGCCTTAATGTGGCCGGCCTCCCCTAATGGACTTAACTCCAAGTCCACTTTCTAATTTTCACATTTTAATCCTTCTTTTTAATTAATTAAATATAATTAATCCTTTAACTATGTTTAATTAATTATTTCGTGATCAAACTAATTAATATATTACTATAATATCAATTGTTATTATCGAGTTACCGTGTTATTTCGTGTGACCCCGTAGGCTTAAATTATTCTCGGACATACGACTTATAATAATATGATCATATGACAAGTATTTTGTAAGCTGGAGAGTGCACCAAATTCTGAGCGAGGATTACTTTAGCAACGGTTTGGTGGTTTTTGCTTTACTTTTTGATATTTTCAATTAAACCCATAAAAGCTAAAAAAGAATTAATATAAGGTGTCAGGTCTTATGAGTTAAAAAAGAGACGGTTATAGATAATTATCACCAGTAAAAAAATCCATTTTTGTGACTCTTATAAATTTAGACAAACTATAATACCCGAAATCATTGATGATAATTTAAGATCATTCTTTTCCATTAACAAAGCCTAACCCTCAGCCCTCTTCCCTACCTTGTCAAGGAACTGAAATCTGTATGTCAAACCATATTATATACACATACAAAATAAAGATTAATTAATTAATAATAAATATGTATATTTTTAACAAAAGGCTTCAAGTTCGGGTTCTACTCTAGAGATATTTGAAGGTGACTACATATATATAATTTTTACCTATAGTAAGTCTGAGTAAATTTTTTCCCTTCGGATCTCTGGCAGTCTGATAGAAATTTTTCAGTTATAAAGATTTCTTATGGAGAGGTTTGAATTAGGTATTTATTTAGCGACAGGGTTCGCGATAAAAAATAACGTATGCTGGACCTTCTGATATTCATAAAAAATTCACACCTTAAAAAATACATACATATATATATATGGTAACACTCCGGTGAGAACACTCTTAAAATAAGAACGATGAGAACACCTTAAAAACATCATTTTGATGCATTAAAAGTTCATAAAACCAACATAGTGCAGAACTAATTATCTTTATTTAAGTGTTTAACAACACATTCATCCGTCAAAATCGAAATAATCATGTTTTTTGTTTTGTGCATTCATCTTGGATACATAATCATCAAAATGATGCATCCAACAAAAAAACTTGATTTTTTCGATTTTGATGAATCAATGTGTTGTTAAACACTTAAATAATGATAATTAGTTATGCACTATGTCAGTTTTATAGACTTTTAATGCATCAAAATGATGTTTTTAAGGTGTTCTCACCGTTCTTATTTTAAAACTGTTCTTATTTGATTGTCCCCCTATATAGGGTAACACTCCGGTGAGAACACTCTATATAGACTTTTTTGTTGGATGCATCATTTTGATGATTATGCATCCAAGATGAATGCACAAAACAAAAAACATGATTATTTCGATTTTGACGGATGAATGTGTTGTTAAACACTTAAATAAAGATAATTAGTTCTGCACTATGTTGGTTTTATGAACTTTTAATGCATCAAAATGATGTTTTTAAGGTGTTCTCATCATTCTTATTTTAAAAGTGTTCTCACCGGAGTGTTACCATATATATATGTATGTATGTATTTTTTAAGGTGTGAATTTTTTATGAATATCAGAAGATCTAGCATACGTTATTTTTTATCGCGAACCCTGTCGCTAAATAAATACCTAATTCAAACCTCTCCATAAGAAATCTTTATAACTGAGAAATTTCTATCAGACTGCCAGAGATTTTTTAAGGAAAAAATTTATTCAGACTTACTATAGGTAAAAATTATATATATGTAGTCACCTTCAAATATCTCTAGAGTAGAACCCGAACTTGAAGCCTTTTGTTAAAAAAATACATATTATTACCATTAGATTACTCGATGATGGTTACTAAATTGTTTGTTAGTTTAAGTTTGGTACTCTAAAATTACTAATATACCACTAACATGCCCCTAGTTACACTCGCTATTAATTATTTGTTCTAACAACTACCTTCCCATAACCTCGAAAAGTCATACCAATTGATAAAAGAAATGTTGTCATTTTCTTTGTAATAACTGAAACTGCGTGTATTTAAAAAAGCATGAAAAATCGTTAAGTTTATCTTATGGCTTAAAACATCTTGTTTATAGTTATCACAACTTTGTAAATTGCTTTGATTTCACTTTGTCAAAGTGGTCAAGTGTCTTCTTTTTGTGTCCGCATTTGTAACGGATACGTCATCATACCAAGCTAGCTAGGTTCAAACACACCCAAACACACCATGACCCCAGTGCCCTTAATGAACGACCCGACCAGGAATAGAAAAAGAGTAGAAGGGGTTCACGGGAAGTGAAGGCAACCAAGGAAGAGGTGTGAATGGGGACGGTGCCGACGACCCAATACTATATGCTCGATCTTACGAATGATGTAATCTTTAAGGTTGTTTGGATATAGAGATACGATTAGAGTCAAGTATCGTTAGATTTTTAGTTTTGTTAATGTTGCATCTCAGTGTAAATTTCAATCAAGGTTAGTTGTTATTGGTTGTACGTAGGGGCACAATCTAGCTAGCTAGCTAGCTAGTTGTTTCTTTTCGTATAGCCGTGCCCATATAGTGGAGCTAGCTATATGCCAACTTGTCATGGAACTTATTATATATGTGACCATTGCCGTAGTTATTGTTGTGCTTAAATTATAGTATAGTTGTACACTACAAATTATATTGCATTTTTTCACATTTTTAATTGAGTGTGAATAAATTAAAAAATTTGTCACGCTTTTTAGTGTATAGATATATATTGAATTAAAAGTGTGTGAAAATTTCTCCATACTAAAACGTGTGTAAAATTAAAAGTTCACACTTGTGTGAACTTTCGTAATTATTTTATCACACTCCATTTGTCCATGGTAACTAAAATAGTTACCGTGAACAAATGCGGTGTGACAAAATAACTACGAAAGTTCACACTAAAAACGAAAGTTCACACTAAAAAGTGTGAACTTTTATTTATACACACTTTTTAGTGTGGAGAAATTTATATACATTTTTAATTCAATATATTTCTACACATTTAAAAACGTGACAATTTTTAATTTCTTCACACTCACTTAAAAGTGTAAACAAATGCAATATTGTTTGTAGTGATATTAACCACAACTATATATGCCTTAACATACATATATACCCCAATCAATACTACACTCCAATTGAGTTGTCTTCTTTGCTTTATTGCTCACATGCATGTTCATTTTTGAATTTTTTTTCTTGACTACATTCAAGACGTACAGGATTCAGACTTGAGATCTATTGTAAAGATTAGAAGATATCAACCATTAGTATAATTTTGAGGATTCGAATATCGTTAATTAGGTTAAAAGTTCATTGATTTTTGATTATCGCTTACTTTCTTTTTGAACAACATATTCTCCAACCATTTAAAGTTGAGGGGCTAACTCATACAAGGTATGTTTGGTAAAACTGGCTGGTAGCTACTAGCTGATAACTGGTAGGTGTTAGCTACTAGCTGTAGCATGTAGCTGTAACTGATTTATTTTTTACATATTTTGATGTTTGGTAGAAGAGCTATAGCTGTTAATAAAATGCATAAAATGACAAGAAAGAATATTGATTTAAAAAATACTTAACATTAAAATTAATATATATGTATATATTATATATTTGTATTTATATATATTCATAATCAAATAAAAGTGATTATTATAATTAAATAAAATAGTCATTTGACAAAATTACGAGTGTAACTTAAAAGTTATGTTGCTATAGCCTACATATATTTGTTTATAAAATATACTCTATCTTTTTTAATAAGTATAGTACTCCTGTCAATATTCTAAAATGTAAAAACTAAAAAGTGTACTCCTATAACTCATGTTGCATATCAGTCTAAGAAGCGTAGGATTGTAGGTACATTAAAAAAAGCATGTAGCCTCAAAGATTCTTACAAAATATAAAGGGTATTTAAGTAGTTTGACATGGTAAAAGCTTGTAGCTACATTCAAACGCTAGGCAATGTAGCGTTTACAAAAGAAGCTTTTTGATAAATTTAAAAGGTTGAAGCTTTTGTCACCAAACGAAGCTTTATACTTGATAGGAGCTTTTTCCTAAAAGTTTGAAGCTTGAAGCTCTTAAAAGTTCTAAAAAGCTCCCAACTAAACATACCTAAGGTATTCGGTTGTCTAACTGATTGCATCGAAGGGAAAACTCCAAAGACCCATCAAATGAGATTAATTATGAGGATCGAACTATTACTTCTTGAGTAAAACACTAATCTCACGAGAGTTGATCTTGAATCATTTGACATAATTCTTGTTTACTTATTAAAAATTTCAGAATTCATATTCTTCAATTCTTGTTCATTTTTCTAGCTAGCTATTTACTATTAAATTCATCAATTAGATAATGTTGATTTATAATCCTATGAAAAATCTATTCGTTGACAATTTGTCAAATCACTATATATAAATTATTATCTTAATCAAATTACATTATTCTATATGTAGACAAAAAAGTTTGATATATAGATATGTATAATAAATTCTTTTTTCATGTCGACTCCAAACTCCTTGTATAATGAAAGTTGAATTACATCCAACGACTGTATACTCGACCATATTCCAAGGGGTACCAATGTAATGTATGATTCCTTCTTAGTTGGAGGATAAATGATCCACCATATACCTTAACAATTTTTGTGGCTGGTATTAAAGTTTGGCTTCGCCAATTATAGTTTTGGTTTCCTGGTTTAGGCTTAATTGGAAATTACCTTTATATCCGGTTATTGGCCGAATATAACTAATCGAGCCACATGTTAAAGTGAAAATAAATCTTTATAATAAATAAAAGAAGATTGTCTTTTTAAAGTATTTTTAAAAAAATATTATGTGACAAACTCACATATTTTTTTATAAAAAATTTCTTTGATTTATGATGTCATATATATATATATGGAAAAAAAATCATTATATTAAATGCTTATTTAAAATTCCTAATCTTTTATTAGAGATAAAGAAAGTTATTTTTCAACATAAATCTTTGAAATTTTTCTTTTTGTTTTCACCCAAATGGTAATCTTATTTTATGTATTTTTGTCTTAGTCGATTCATTATTTTTATATCAATATCAAGTTATAATATATTAATAACAAAAATTACATAACTTTTTTTTTACTACATATCTTTCATTTCTAAAACTTTAATTAGAATACCCGAGTTGAACCCGAATTAATTAGCTAGTTACAAATAAAAAAAAAAAGATAAATGGAAAATACACATACTTGAAAGTTGAAACTGGACCAGAAATATTAAAGAAAAACATATAATTAAACAATATAATATAAATCTTAAAACACATAGTAATAATAACGGTTTGGACCAATCAAGAAAGATCACAGCATTACTACTTAAACAATTTACTTAAGGTTGCATCATATTATTGATATATGTTTCCTGCCAAGATATCATAAATAATTGATAAGCAAACCCATTTGATTAAAAAAAAATAGCAATAAATCATATAAAAACCTTTTTTAATTAAAAGAAAAAAATTGGGTATAAGTTATAGAAAATCTAATAAGTTTTAACATAGCAAAATATTATATACTGACATATGAAAATAATAAAACCAAGTAATTATATACTTTACTTATGAGTTATAAACATTTATAGATTTTAAACTCGTGTCAAATATATATGGAACAAAAAATACGTATATATTAAATGTAAAAATATACTTAAATAAGAAATAAATTATTCAAATGTAAATACTAATTGCTAAATCATAATGTAACAAAGTTTCTTTTATACTCTGAAGTCCCTCACTTGATGGTCTAACCCACAAGTGTAGATTACAACAAGTCAAAGAAGCACTAGATTGGACTAGTATACATGCGACAAGTCAAGTAAGCACTAGATTGGACTAGTATTACAATAAATATAATAGCAAGAATATATATAAAGTAATATGTACTTAAGCAATATAAAGATAAGCATGTAAAGTAAATGGTGAGACATAATGTAATTTTCAAGTGTATTTTATTTATTGATGTTAAATAAAATACAAGGTTGTTGCGGAACTAAGATATTACAAAGTAAGTATCTAAACACCCTTATGAATTACAAGTGATCTAATATTTGCTAAATAAACTCTTTTGATCGAAATACTTAAAGTTGTGAAGTATAAATGTTTAGATCGAGAGTATTTGAGCAAAGACCAAATTGCAAAAGTGTAATTTGGACTAGGGAAGTGACTTGGTATTTATAGGCACAAAGAATAAATATAATATTCTTTTTATCATACAAATATGGTTACATCCATTTAAGGAAATTACTTTAATTCCTTAAATGCATTGATTAAAGTACAAGAATAAAGTCACTTGATAGTGACTTGTCTTCTAATTAACCAACAACTTTTACATACGTGTAAGGCTTTTAACAAAGGACAAATGGATTGTCCGGGTAGAGGCATGTAAAGGCATAAAGTCAATTCCTCGTAATCAGTGTTCAGACTTGTAAGGTCTAGAACACTGTCAAGGACTCCAGTCAGGAGATCTGGTAAGTCTTTCAGTGAGCTCCGCTATTTGTCAGACTTCTTTCTTCAGACTTCAGTCTTCGACTATGGTGAGAATGTTCTTCAGTGGAAAGATCTTGACTGGAGTGAAGTCAAGTGAACCAATCTGGTGGAATCCAGATTCCTGTACAAGTAAATGGTTCACTAGTCTTCACATAATTTTTTGACAAATCTTCAGAGGGCTCCAGTAGTCTCGTCTGGAGCGAGTCCAGTAACTCTGGACCTAACAAATTCCCCTTATTTGTTTAGAAATTATGCAAGGATTTTCAAGCTTTTATCTATACAGGTTTGTGCTTGAAAAAATCCTTGAAAAATCGACTAAGTCTAATTTTGAATTACTGGAGAGCCACTTTATAAATCATCAGTGTTCCCAGTTTGTACATTTTAATTTCTAGACTTAATCTGTTCAAGTACTTGTGAAAAATAAAGCTTGCAACTTATATATACAGACATCAAATGGTTGAAAGTTACAACTTTATATCAAAAATAAACAAAATACAAGTACAAAACAAAGATTCAGGCCCTTCTCTTTTCAGCATGCCCAGATGACTCTTCTATGGCCTTCATCTTTGAACCTGGAGATGATGGTGTAGTTAGAGCAGTCCTTAAGCCCAACTCCATCTCCATCAGTTCCTTCCTCATCCATTCCATGCCAATCCTCTTCATAAAGTATTTTACATCTTGGGAAACACTTTTACCTCTGTAAGAAAGGCCAATCTCTCTAAGTTCTGACCATCCAAATGCTGTGATTGACGTATCTTTTCTTTCATCAGTAAAGTTCCCTTCTCTGAAGAGTTTGATATGGAACTTTGAGAAATTATCATGATTTTCTACTAAATGGATCTCAGCACCCAGTATTGGTCAGACATCAGCTCTGAATCTTGACAAATGCTCATACTTTTCTTTTATCTGAGCCTTCCTTACCAAATCATCAACTTCCCTGGACACCTTTCTTTGCTCAGCAACTTGTTGAATTTTTTCTTTGTTAATTCTTTCTGGAGTGTTCAAGGGAGTGAAGGTGCTAAGATCTGCATCTCTGGCAGCTTTTGTTAATCTGGCTGGTGCCTTGCGCAAACCTTTGATCTTCTTTCTATATTCATTCTCCAGAGCAGTAGCATTACTCCTTACTTGATTCTGGAGATCTTTCAATTCTTCTTTTCTCTGGGCAATGAGATCCAGTATGCTTACACCATAAATTTCAGAATCATAAACTTGTTCATCTTGAGCATACATGGATCGAATATAGACATTTCTTGAGCCTGGGATCATCCTTCATTTTTTTATAAACTTCAATTTGAACACCCAACCTGCCAGCATTATAAGAATCCAGAGTCCCATGCCTGACCATATCTAACTGGTGAGCAATTAAGTCATCCTTCATATTTTTCTTGAAAATTTCAATCATGATGCACTCTTGCTCTAGTCTTTTTGCCTTGGCCTCATCAGCAGATACATATTCTTCTTCTGCTTCTCTAGTTGCTTCACCAGACACCACATTCTTTCTTCTGATCTTTTTCATTGTGGTTGGGATGTCTGGGAATTCTTCCAACACTGGCTCACTGGCATCAGTACCAGCAGCCTCTTCTTCAACCTGAACACTGGCGTCAGTACCAATGACATCTGTTGTTCCAATCACCTTCTTCCAGACTTCAATTTTTTTCTGAAGATCACCAGCTTTTTCTTTTGAAAAACTTTCCCCCATTGAAGCATCTCCAGACTGAAGATGATTCCACACTTGGTCCAATTTATGTCTATCAGCAGAATCAAAGGTTCTACCAGACACTGGAGAAATGTTGTTCACAGTCTTCCTCAACTGCATCACTTCCTTTTTGATAATCTATAGATCCTGAGGAAAGTGGCGAGGCAACTGGTTGTCAATCATCTTTATTACTTCAGGCAGCAACCCATCACGAAGATTTATGATGATTGTTTCAGAAACTTCTTCTGTTATTTCCTTCAACATATCCACCCTAAATTTTCTGACAACTTCATCACTAAGGGTGCTGACAACAGAATTCTTCTCAAGAGTTGGCCTGCTTTCCAGACAGCTTATTCTGGTGGTCAAATTCTGCACCTTACCAATCAGACTCGCCAAAGGTTGAACAATTTTGGCTTTGAAGGCAGTCTGAACTGATGTCACCATATCCTCCTTTAATCCCTGGACTGCAACTTGTATAAATTCAGAATTTTTATTTGTTGCCACAACAAGTTCATCCAGTTTCTCAAAGACCATCTTCTCATTACCAGCAAATATGTTCATTCCTGACTTAAGATTATTGGAAATTAAAGATTTAAAGTCAGAAATAACTTGAGAAGAAGATTGCAGTGATCTCTCCAGGTCCGCCACCTTATCAAAAAGGCATTGGACCTCGGTTGAAGAAGAAGAGGAAAGACCACTGGAAGGATTGGTGATTCTGGTGATAGAACATATTGGCAACACCCTTGTGATATTTTCAGTTGATTGGGTGACTACCAGTGGTTCAGAAGTTTGAAGGGGTTGATTTTCTGGTGCACAAGGTGATTCAGAAGTTGTTGGTGTTGTTGTTGTTTGTTCTGGAGTAGGTGTTGGTGTATTTTCTGGAGGTGGAGGAGGCATTTCTGAAAGAATTGACTGGGAGACAGAATTAATAGTGCGATCAACTTCTTCATCTCCCGGAAAACTCATGTTCACATCAAAGTCATTGTCTTCAGACAGTAGAGAATCAACCATATCCTAATCTGGGCCGGTTCCACCTGCTTGGTCCTCTACTTAGACATTCTCCCCCACTCTATTTAAATCAATCTGAGCACCCTTCTCCAGATTCTCAGTTTGTTCCCCCTGAACTCCTTCCACAATTAATGATCCATCTGCAGTCATGATGTCCCCACTTGCAGAAGTTGAGACTGGTATTATTAGAGGTGACCCTGACCCTCTTTCTTCTTCACCACTTCCTTCTACAAGAACTGTGGAAGTGGTTGCTTGTGGATTTTCCTAATTAATATCTCCAAAATCCTGTTGAGAAGATTCTGGAAGAGATGAGACCAAAACTCTGTCTCTCCTAAGACGACGAGTTTTATTCCTTGGTGTGGTGGGATTAGGAGCTACTTGAGAAATGGGCAACACCCTTTCAACGGTGGGAACCTCAACGGGTTCTTCAGTATTTTGAGGCTCACCTGCAGCCTCTTCTAATTCATCTGGTGATGATGCATTGGCTTCTTCTTCTTGTATTCTAAATTGGTACAGCATCACTGATGGAATATCAACCTCAGTAGGAGATAAGGTCAACTGGTTAAGGTCCCTCAGATATTTACATAATGAAAAATGAGTTGTATTTAAAGTATACTCATCTTTTAAAGCCCTTTTGAAAATAATAGACAAAAATCGAATAAAAGGAATGAAGGCTTTCTTGCTCTTGACCTTCAATCTGTCCACCAGATCATTGAAGATTATCTGGGCAAAATCCACCCTATACCCATGCCACAATCAATAGGCAATCTGAAGCTGCGTTTGATTTATCTGGTCTAAGCCTCCAGAACTGCCATCCAAACATTCAACAAGGTGTGTGAAAAAATATCTCGATGAATCAGTCAACTACTCATATAAACAGAACCCTTCCTGAGCAGCTGTCCATTCTCATCTACAATCTCAGCGTGCCCCATCAACCTGCACACTTCCCTGGTATTGATGCTAGAAGGGATTTCAACAGGCATTTCATTCTCATCAAAACAATTCATTCTCAGGGCATCTTTGAGAGAATCAACAGTAATGGTGAACTTCTTGGTGCCATGTTTAAGTGTGTAGTGGATGGATTCATCACTTTCCACACACACGGCAGTGTACCAAAACTCACATAGATAGTCATGGTACATTTTGCCCGGATTCAAGGTTAGGGCACCATACAAAGGACTGCTCAAGAAGAAGGTATTTAACCTTCCAATAATGGATGTTGCTGAACGATTAGTTGAGAGTTTGGCCATCCAGTTGTTCATGTTGATTCTGATGGCGTCTGCAGTGAGAGAGATGTGATTGGCCCTTTTTACGGTGGCTACCGGAGCATAATTGGCAGCTAAAAGATTTTTCGGAGATGGTTTGGGAGACATTGAAATTTATGAAGATGAAACTGAAAGAATTTAGGAGTAAATGATTTTCGAGATAAAACTGAAAAGTGAGATAAATATGGGTATTTATAGAGGAAAGAGAAAATGGAATTCAAAACGGTAAGTTTGAAATATATTTAAAACAATTTTGATCGGTTTTGACATCCGCATTTAATGTTTCCCATCACACATAAATGTATGACGGTTGACAGCCCATAAAATTACCAACTTGCACTTTTTGTTTTCCCAATGTAACAAAACCATCATTTTAAGTTGAAAAAGTCATGCCACGTAAGGTGAACAGTAACTGTCCAGATAAAAAGTTTGTATGGATGGCAAGCACTAGCATCAAGTATTAAAATATTATGACTTAACATACGAAGACTCATTTCAATGCATTTGGAGGTTGACTGGACACTCCAGTATCACTGGTGGATTAGGCCAGTAGAACATGCACTGATGGTACACTGGAGGGACATTCCAGTACGTACCCAGATTAGACCATTCTGGCAATCCTCAAACACGCACATCAACTAATATAGACAAATGAGAGGGACACATTTATAAAGCGACAGAAGTCACTTCAAACATGCACGTCAACTTATCCACTATTAATGAGAGGGACACATTTACAAGGTACCAGAAACATTTTTTTTCAGAAAATTTGTCTAGTGAGAAAATAAATTAATAAGTTCCCCCTAAAACTTATATAAAAAAAATGTGGTATGAGTCTTTCCACCTGGAATGGTGATCCATAAATCTATCTGTAAGTCCCAATTCTTAATCAGATGGTACTAAACTGGAGACATCTCTATGTCAATAGTGAAGTTTCTTTGCAATAAGTTCACCAGATCTGGACGAGACCAGTTAAGGTAAACATTATACCAGGTTATCTGGAAGGTTTACTTATTAAGATGACAATTCAAATAAGTAAATACAATGCAATAATAAATTAACTTATAAAGTAAATGGTGAAACAATATGTATTTTTCATATGTATTTTATTTATTGATTATAAAAAAAAATACAATGGTTGATACGGAACCAAGATATTACAAGTATGTAAATATCCTAACAACTTATGAAATACAATTGATCTAAACTTGGAAATTCTCTTGTCAATCGAAACACTTAAAGTTGTGAAATGTTCCTTTTTGCGATTGAGAGAATATTGCACAAGCACACCAGTATATTGCAAAGTGTAAAGATGCAAAGACTTGTTATTGTGTGACAACTGTCGTCTGAGCGCTTTTACTAAAATACCCTTCCGATCATTTTAAGTTCGTTAGTTTATGTACGTAATTAGTCTTATAAGACTTTATCACGGAATAAATGAATTGCTATTTGATTTGGGCTTTATGAACGCTTAGACTTTAGAAAAAAATTGTACGTGGACTCGAGAATAGGAGGAATACTAGTTGTCTTGTGGAAATGCCAAATTAAGTAAAATATTTAAAATTAAGTCAGTTAAAGATTTAATAACTAAATATAAACATATTTATAGCCGTTAGAAAGCTATTAAAAAGTTACGTTTAAATATGACGACAAAATAAATTTACGGGTCATGAGTCTTGTAAAATGGTCGAGTCAAACGAGTTTTGTGAAGGTCAAAGATGGTCAACTCGGTCAAGGGTCAAGGGTGGGAACTAACAAAACCCTAACCCTAACTCCCTTTCTCTCATTTTCTCCCCCTCCCTTCTCACTTCACTCTTTCTTTCTTTTTCTCCTCTCCAGCCGCCCTCCCCATCCTTTCCTTCTCTCACGAAAATTGTCATCAAGAAATCACCATCTTCACATCAAAAAATGGGTGCATACAAATATACTCACGAAATACTTACACAAATCGGTTTATACATACACAAATCGGTTTATACATACAAATATACTCACGAAAATCTTTAAAACCGAAAACATATGTGAGTTTTGAGCATAAGTCGGCCGGGTTTAGACTGGATTGGTGTGATAGTCGAAGCTATGGTCACGAAGTCGACTTCTTTCCTTTCTTCACGACCGGATATCGTCATGTTCATGACCTACGGTTTGGTCAAATCGTTTTGTTCATCTTTTTCCTGATTTAAATCCGAAAACCATTGGATCCAAAATGTTTAATCCGAAGACCCTTTGAATCTGAAATCATAAATCCGAAATCTTTTTATAAATATATGTATAAATCGGTTGTTCTCTTCTTCCTTCTATTAAATTCGAAATTTTGTATATTATATACATATATATATATTTTCGGTTACATAAATGTGTATATATATGTATATAGATCCGAGTTCTTGAAAAAAATATGTGTATTTTCGGGTATATATTTGTAGATTCGAAAACTTCTTGAGAAAAATGTATGGTTTTCGGTTCAATATGAGAATATGTCAACGTATATATGCGAAAATCTCTAGATCCGAAATGATTGAACCCAAATCCTTCCAAATCCGATAACTACGGTCCGAAATCTTTCATCTTGGGTAAGTTTTGTTGTGTAATCTTGTGATTCGGTTTGGTATGTGTTGTTATGAACCGAAATCTAATAAAATCGTGGGTGTATGTATGATGTTGTTTGTTTTCGATTAGATATAGTGTAGATCCGAATGGAAATCGTGTTGTAACTTGTTCTTTGTGATCGGATCTACCCGGGATCTTGGTTTTCGATTCAGTCAACGCCGGTCTACGGCGGTCAACCATGGTCAAAGGCAGATTTACTATTTGTCTAATTTGGTCTTTTAGTTTGAATTATTTTGGTTATTATTTGGACTTATGGTTAAAGTTTGGATTAAGTTTTGAATTAGTTAAAAATTAGGGTTTGGATCTTATCTAGACTTTGTAGTCAAAATTAATTAAGTTTTCTAGTCAAAAGTAAAAACTTGGATTTCTCGTTCAAAGTGAATTATGGTTAGTCATTTCGGGTCGTGTTTATAATGTAATCCAAAAATTGTCGTGATATCGTGGTTTTATGGACTTATGACTATATATATATACATTTATATGAAAAGATTTTATAATGACTATATATAAATGCAAGAATTAAAGGACTTTGCAAAGACAAGATACAAATCATACTATTTTCCGGACTTAATATATTTTATAAAGGCGTTTATACAAGGACTTGACGGGATATAAACAATAAAACGTGACATCGGAGATAATATGGACATTAGACCTATATATATATATAATATACCAATTAATTAAAATGGACAATTTTTATATATATATAGAAGGACTAATTTTAATAAGAACATACATATATATGTATACATACATAAATAGAAAGATTAATTTGAAACGAAGGGACTTTATAAATGTTATATATAAATCATAAAGATTACATATATGCATATTTTATGACTTTTTGGACTTAACACATTTTTATAATAATATTTCATAAGAGTACTTGACGAGATATAGACAATAAATCGTGATATTATTTAACGAATTATTTCATTTAGACATTTACAAGAACAAAGGGACTCATATATATATTATGACATTTGACGAGACATAATGGCATTTCCTAAGACACTAGTATAGGACATGGACTTGTGCAAATAAGTAAGTACTTATTGAGTGACTTGTGGACAATGTAGGACTTTTGGACAGATAGTGAGCTTGTTTCAGTGTTTCTGACAGTTCGTGTTCCTGTTCGTTGATATAGGATATTTGTGCTTGTGCTGCTTTCAGGTGAGTTTCATAGCCCCTCTTTTTACAAGTTTTGGGGTAGAAGTATACTTGTTCTTTTAAACAGTTTTGTCGATTTCTGCTTATGTTCAATATTGATCCGGTGCGTATAGAGTTACTTGTGCCATTTGACGTGCTTCTGTCTTGTTGTATATGTGTGTTTATGTGTTTGTTGTTGTGCTTATTTGACGTGCTTTTTGTGTGTATTGGAGACTTGAGACTTTGGACTAAGGCAGGTACCGTAAGGCCGGACTTTGAGACATTGAGGTCTTTGAGACTTTGAGACTTGGACTTGGGACTTGAGTACTTTGACTTATATGGCGTAACCCTGCTCATTATATATTGAACAAATACTTATTTTTGTACTTAAAAGAATCGACAAAAGACTTATTTATTCGACTAGACTTTTTGACTAAAACCTACGAACTCACCAACCTTTGTGTTGACACATTTTAGTATACTTTTCAGGTACTCAGGCTAATCAGGGATAAAGACTGTTATTCTAGGCTTGGACTTCGGAGATTAGTGCTCCTTCATTTATTGTCAGACTTTAAGGCTAAATGCCTTAGACTATACCATCTAATGACTTATTGTATTAAGTTGTTCTTTTATGACTTCGAACTCATGTTTTAGGAATATATTTGTTATATTCTATTTTATTTAGCAGTATCTATGTAATTCCATGTCGTGCTGTACTTTTCATGACACCTCATGTTTCCGCCAACGGTGGGGTGTTACATATTGTGTTGTGCAAAGGCCTCTATTTATAGGCAAAGGTTGACATTGGGAATGTCAACTTTGCCGTACAAATATCGTTGGGAGCATTTAAGGATGTGTGAACTTTTCCTTGAAAATGCTAAATAAAGTATGTCAGAGTACATACTTTATCCAACCTGCTTTGTACTTTATACTAAGATAATATCTATTATCCGGGTAATGGTACATAAAGCAATAAAGGCAATTTCCTCGTAATTAGTGTAAAGCTTTGTAAGTTCTTTACACTGATGCTCTCCAGTCTTGATACGGTTAGATGGCCACTGGGCTTCGCTGCCATGGCCAGTCTCTTTCTTCCATTTGATGTCTTCGACTTCAACTGGACCGTCTTCAGGTTTGGTCAGAATTGGTTGATAAAACCCATTAATTTTCCAAGATTTTACAAAACCTTGTGTTTGTTAAAACCCATTAATTTTCCAAGATTTGGTCCAAACCTTGGAAAATTAATGGGTTTTATCAAACACAAGTTTTACAAAGTTACACTTGTATAGAAACAAGTTTGAAAACACTTGAAAATATTTCAGGACAATTAGGGGGAATTTGTTGGGTCCAGTTTCACTGAAAACTGGAGCCTCTCCAGCTGCATCTGAAGACCAGAAGAATTGTCCAAAAATATCTGAAGTCCAGTCGCAATGTACAGCCAACGCAACTGAAGACTTCCTCTAGTTGAGATCTGATCAAACCTGAAGACATTCCAATTGAAGTCGAAGACAACAAGTGGGAGATAGAGAATGGCAATGGTAGCGAAGCCCAGTTGACATTCTATTCATATAGAAACTGGAGAGCATCAGTTTAAAGCCTTTACAATGCTTTACACTGATTACGAGGAAGACCTTTTTGCTTTATGCAGCTTTATACAAGATAATATCATTTGTCTATGATTAAAGTGCAAAAGTGCATAAAGCAGGTTGGATAAAGTAACATCTTGGCTTACCTTATTAAGCATTTCAAAGGAATTCAACTAGTTTCCTTAAATGCTGTCAACCATATCAATACGATAAAGTTGGAATCCCAATGCCAACGGTCTATAAATAGAGGTCTTTGCACAACAAAAATACTACTTTGCGTATTCAGACTTTTACAATATTCTTGGTGAACTTGTGCAATATTTTCTCAATCGTAAAAGGGAACACTTCACAACTTTAAGTGTTTCGATTGTGAAAGAAAATTTCCAAGTATAGATCAATTGTATTTCATAGGTTGTTAGAATATTTAAATTTATGTATATTATTTTGGTTCCGCAACAACCTTGTATTTTATTTAACATCAATAAATAAAATACATTCGAAAATTACAACTTGGTCTCACCATATTTACTTTATTGTATTTACTTATTGCATTGTTGATGTGTAAAATCTAGTCTTAAATTTATAAACAAGTAATACCCTAGAACCGACTACTACACACTCTCGGACAGTAGACCCGTTCATATGAAATATAGTTTAAAGGTAAGTCTAGGTCGAATCTATAGAGACCGATTAAGAGTAAGCGAGTTTAATGTAATTTAAAGATTTAGATTTTAAGGACTCCCATGACCTTGGTTTTGAAAGCAGTTAGTTAATTTGAAAAAGTTAGAAATTCTGTAGAATTAATTGAAAAAAGATTTTGTGAAACAATAATATTAAAAAGCACACCCACTTGGAATAGCTCACATGTCAAATTATCACAATGTCACTTTTTATGTTGAATTACTTAATATGTAATTAAGATAAACTCTCGTTATACTCACATCTTTAATTGTCAAAAGTATAGTTATTGCGAATAATTTCTACCCTAACAATCAAGCATTAAGTCCTAAGTTGGTTTTACGATTTAACCTAAAAAGCTTTCTCTCGAACTGCTTATTAAGCGTCTAATTAGATCTCTCTATCATAAATGACTAACACATTCATCTAAATTCGATTGTTTTAATCTCTATCACTAGTTTCTCTCGAACTCCAATAACTTTGAATTAATTAAAGACCGATTAATTCTTTCATAAACCAATTAGTAATCCTATAGATTTCTCTCGAACTTCTAATTAGTTACCAACTAATTTATATAAAAAACCAAAACAATATATAAACATAGACAAACATGGATCTTCAATTAAACGTAAAAACCGTGTTCAACAATAATAATTATAACAAAGTGACAACCTATGACATGCTCACATATCCAAGTGGGTATAAAGAAAATTAGCTACTCATGACAAGATAAATAAAATTAACAATAATCAAATAAATAAAATTCATAATAATAATTGTATAGTAAATATAGTCTAACTAATAATAATAATAATAAATGTAAAAGAGTTAAAAGATCGAACCAGAAGTCGTTGGCTGATTGATCGAGAGCTGCTACCCACGAACCAAAGTCTTACAATACTCCCTATATTATTCTAAAAATTGTCATGTCCATTCTATATTATTTTATTATGATATATGATATGATATGATATATATAGTCGTTGGGATTTATTTGTGACTCCACCTCTTAACCGACTTTCTTCCACGACAAATATAGCCAACTTAATTCAATTGTTTCCTTATTCCGTCTCGGCCCATACTTTATTCTCTTTTCCTTTCATTGATTGTAGTCCACGTATGGACTTTTGTTAACTCCATCCATAAAGTTGAATAATAACCATTATTTGTTTTGGGCTGTATCATGAACCCGTTTAGAAACTTTAAAGTTATTTTGCTTCATGTATCATACAGGCAAGTCCACTTTTGTAAGTCTGTTAAGCTTTAGTTTTTATTTTCTCACAAATCAACTTCATGCTCATTCTTGACGTATCTCATCTCATATACTATAATTTAATAGAAGTACATATTAAATATAATAGTCTATAAAAATGACAATAATACGAACATAAAATAATTATAAAAAAACGATATCACGTAAAATAAATATATATAAAATAGGCGATATCAATTGTCATTTACTTATTGTCACCATTTAAGTAATCTAACCATGGACTTGGTATAAATTCACTATAACTGGTCGTCTCAAGTTGAGTGTTTATATTGCAAAGAATTCTCACCATTGACATAGAGGTGTTTTCAGGTAGTACCATCTCTTGAGTTGAGACTTATAATAATTTAGTTTTGATGGGATGTTAGAAACATAAAATGTTAAAGAGGGCAATTTTCTTTCTAATATAGTATAGATTAAGACCATCAAGTCGTGAATATAGAGCAACAGAAAGTTGTAGCTATAGCAAGTCTTCCATTCCAAGAAACCAGCTTCTCAATATGGATCTACAAGCATTCACATCATACTTTACAAGAATTCGAAAATACTAGAAATTTTGAAGAGGATTCGCGCTCCATTCATCCCAGCTGATAAAATTCCACTGTTGACGTTGTGGATCCAAAGGTGTGTATAAGTAACAATCAATAAGTAAACAATGTAGCTTCCAATCTTAACAGGAACTCTACTAGGAATTCCGAGGTTGTCGCACCATTTAATGATATCTTGAGGGTGTGAATCCGAATCCAATTGCTCAAAAGTCAAAAGACTTTTAGTTTCTCTCGATACCTTGCACCTTTGAAAAATATGATTGATGGTCTCTACACCATTTTGACATTGCTTGCAACTTACCGAGTTCACGCCAATACCCCTTGCAAATAGTTTGACATTGGTGGGGATACAATTCCATCTCATTCTCCAAATAAATATATTCAATTCACTTTCTTGGGAAGAAGTGAGGTCCATTTAGTCTTTACTTTGGGATCAAGAGGAAGACAATGATGAGCGGTATTCTTTTCTTATCTGAGCAATATTAAATTCGGTCTCACCATTGAGATTCCATGACCAATTAAGAATCATCAACATCAGTAGCCGTACCTCCTAGTGTGAGATAACTAATAAGGGAATTTACCTGATGTTGTTCACGCAAAGACCTTAAAGGTCTTCTCCAATTCCAATTCCACCCATTAGCTTGACGACGATCACTCACCGAACATTCTTTATTTAAATTTAAGCTACTAGTCTTGGTAGTTATGAAGCCAAAGCCACATTGCCGCACCAAATGTCTGTCCAAAATTTAGTCTTTAAGTCGTGGCCCACCGTTACACGTATATCGGATTTTTGATGGCATTCTTTTACTGTCTCTACATTCTAGACCAGCAACCTGTATTATTAGAAACAAAATTAGAGAAGCAACCTTTACCATCTATCGCCTTTAAGACTGTAACCCATAGATTGTTCAGACTATCAAGAGCACGCCATCTCCTTTTGTAAAGAAGTGCCTTGTTCATGGCGTCCAAACTTCCAATGCCAATACCTCCCTCTTCTTTTGAAGCTATTTACTTTACCCCATTTAATCCATGCTAATTTTCTATTGGAACTAGAACCATCCCAGAAAAAAAGTTAGATCTGATGGACTCTAAAACTTGATTAACCTTTCTAGGCATCCGGAAAATGGAAAGGAAATAAATCCCCAAGGAACCGAGGGCCGAAGATACTAAAGTAGATCTACCTCCTATAGATTATAAATTAGCCTTCCAGTTGGAAAGTCATTTCTGAAATTTACTCAAAATTGGGTTCCAAGTATTGATTCTTCTAGAGTTGCAACCAAATGGGATGCCACGATATTTACTCAATTTTGCATCCAATACCATTGGCCATATGCGAGACTTCAGCTTCGTCAACCCCAATACCGATAATGGAAGACTTATCAAAATTGATTTTTAGACCCGATACACAGTAGAAGAATCGAAATGCATTAGAGATGACATTTAAATTCGACTTGATCCAATTGCCTACCAACATAACATCATCTGCGTAAAATAGATGAGAAATAGAAACATCGTTGATGTTAGCACAAGCAAACCTCCCACATCTAACCAAATTATTTAAAGTCACGTGGAGTCCCTCCATAGCAATGATAAATAGAAACGGTGCTATGGGATCTCTTTGACGTAAGCCACAACAGATGAGAAATTCTTCAGTGGGACTCCCATTAACCATGGCAGATGATCTTGCAGAAAATAAACAGGTTTTTATCCACGAAATCCATTTATGACTAAATCCCATAACTGACAATATGAATAATAAAACGTCTCATAACAAAGAATCAGAAGCCTTGGCAAAATCGATCTTGAAAGGCATCGACTCTTATAATAGTC
The DNA here is from genome assembly GCF_010389155.1 of Erigeron canadensis. NCBI lineage: Eukaryota > Viridiplantae > Streptophyta > Magnoliopsida > Asterales > Asteraceae > Erigeron > Erigeron canadensis. The sequence goes on along the minus strand of NC_057767.1, from coordinate 20,494,912 downwards.
AATAACTTCGTTAAGGAGCATGGGGCCATCCAAAATTTGCCTGCCTTTGATGAATGCAGTTTGTTCAGGACTTACGATAGAATCAACCGCATTGGCAAGACGATTAGAAAACAACTTTGAAATGATCTTGTATTGCATACCAATTAAGCTAATGGGCCTGAAATCGGAAACAATTAGGGTATTAAGAACCTTAGGAAGTAAAGTGATAAAGGAGGAATTACAACCGGGAGGAATGACTGCTTGGTTTTGAAATTCTGAAACCATGTCGACGATTTCATTTTTCAGAGTATCCCAATGCCTTATAATGAAAGCAAAAGATAATTCATCCGCCCAAGAGCTTTCTCCCCACCACAGTTCCAACTGCCAGTTTTTGTTTTATCAATAGAAAAATCCGCCTCAAGCATAACAGAGTTAGAATCAGGGAGTTTCTTGAAATTATCCGAATCAAGAGAAATAGGAAGCCCTTCCAATTTTCTTAAACTTATCTAAAATTATTGTAAAAACAACTTCTGATATCTCTAGGTTCATTGATCCAAACGTCATTATGTTTAACTCCTTTTAAAGAAGCAACTCGTCTTTTCTTATTAATCACGACATGTAAGAATTTTGAGTTTTCATCTCCTTCAATGCACCATTTGATTTTTGCCTTTTATTTCAAGTCCCGATTTGCATTGTGATCCAAAGTATTAGCTTTTGCCATGAGAAAACGTCTCTGATTGCATAACTCGACTTTATCATTATCCCTGGAAAGCTCGTTATCAACATCAGCAATCTCTCAAGTAATGTGGTCTCTATTGCGAATGGGGACTCTGTTCTTGTTCCACGTCTTCAGTTCCACTAGTTTGAGACGTTTTAACTTTTGTTTCAAACATACAAAAGCCCCTGTATTACGCAGTCCTCCATCTTGCTTCCGGTTGGTAGTGACGAGAGTGTCAAACTCTTCACTCTCGAGCAATGTTTTAAAAACCGGTATTTTAGTTATACCGGTGTGGAAAAATTTTCCGGTATTACCGGTATTATCGGTAATATCGGAAATACCGGCCGGTACAACTATTTTTAATTTATTATATTTTTTGTGTAAAAATCCTACAAAACTTGTTACAATTTAACAAAAATAGTCAAAATGCAATTATAATTTAATCAAAAATAATACCAAATATGTATTTCATAACAAAATATAGGTTTTAAAGTCACAAATAACAAAAAATAACATTAAAGTATCATAAAAATAATTTTTTTAAAAAATCAAAATTTATTTTTTGAAAATACCGATACCAGTATGGTAATACCGGAAAATACCGAGAATACCGGAAATACCGGCCGGTATTGAATAATGAAAATACCGAGAAAATACCGGACTTAAAATATCGGCGTGGTCTCCGGTACCGGTGATACCGGCCGGTATTTACCGGTATTTAAAACATTGCTCTTGGGAATCCATCCAATAAATTGTTAATTGCGGTTAGTGGTCTAACGTATTCAACATCCTAACCTATAATTAGCCTGTCATTATGTATGTTTGCTTTTAAATTTTTATAAATTATTCGGTATCTCTCTCATACCTTAAAATAATTCTTCCATCCCATGTTCAAAGTTTAAAAAAAAAAAATGAGATACGAATTGATCGTTAACGAATTAGTATAAAAAGATTGATATATTCTCCTAAAAATTAATCTAAAACTACAAGACGATGATAACACTTAAATTCCACTAAATCTCGTTCCTTATTTTATCCATTGATTTTTCCATTAAAAAGGATTTTTAGGTTAAACTTTTAAAAAAATTAATCATTTTCTTGAGTGATGAAATTACACCATTAGTCAATTTTTATATTTTAAAAAATATTATCTACCCCTAAATATTTGTATATTAACTAACACGTTACTCGCGCGATGCGGCGATGGTCATGATGGCGACAATGTAATGCTGGGGGCGACTGTTGGTGGTGGATGAGGCGCCGAGTGGTGTAGATAATTGATGTAAAAGTAATTTATGTAAAGGGTTAATAGAGATATTTTAAAAGATAAATGATTGATAGTGTAATTTAATCATTAAAGTTAAGGGTGTAGTATAGATGAAAATATTCTAAGGAGTGTTAAGTGAAAATATTACATATTTTTCAACATTTCTAAAGATAAAGTGTTATTTTTATTATAATATAGTATAGATTACCTCATCATTTGACGTCACCACCACCATAATCATCCGTCGCCTCCGTCACAAAGTCGTCGCTGCATCATTGGCGCATGCGCAAATACTTCCATTAATACTCGTATTAAATAGACCCGGAGCCCAAAAAACAAGATTGTGGCCAATGGTGCAAAATATTGATAAATTTTTCTCTTCTTAAACAAACAATTGTATTTTTTTTGAAAGGTGTGAATCATTTGCTCGCAACAAGGGATCTAACTTACGTTATTTTAACCTGATCCGCGCTAGAGAGGCCTCTCACCCTCAATATCTAATAGGAGGAGAAACTCTCAACTAAACCGCTCGAAGGCACGACATTTAATTGGAATAAAACCATGCCCCTTAGTCCTGCTTCTGCAGAACTTTATTTGTGAAATACCTTAAAATGTCTTTCCCATGTCTTGAACTCAAAACTTCCAGGACCCTCAATACCTAGTAGGAGGAGAAACTCCCAACTAAACCACCCGAAGGCACGACATTTAATTGGGATAAAACTCTGCCCCCTCAGTCCTGCTTCTGGAGGACTTTATTTGTGAAATACCTTAAAATATCTTTCCTATATGTCGAACTCGAGACTTCAAGACTTTCAGCATGAAACTGGTGCTAAACCATTAAATTATCAGGGAAAACTGGTGCCTAAACCATTAAGTTATCAGGGAAAGTACAACATATTGTTTTCATGTTATAACACATATCCATTTAGCTAGAAGCTAATTCAATTATTTTTTATTACATGTCACAATCATATTGTTTTCTAATTTGTCATTTGTCACAATTAAATTCTCAAACGCATACTTTCTGCCTAATATTAAATTTAAAAAGACCCGCCTAACAATAAACTTCGAACAGGAATACCCTTAGTCCCTTATGGCCTTATCGATACATTTGTGTAACAATTTGTGAAGAAGACTCACCGTCTTGGAATAAACAGTTCAGTGATCTCTGTTCCGGTTTTAGCACACCTTAATTTAAAAGAAAAGAATGGATCCACACCGTGATGGACCACTCATTTATATCCCAAAGCCTCTGGGAGCATTACATATATGAATGTGCTCAATACAAACTTTTTGTAATTTACCTTTCAAAAAAAAAAATATATATATATATATATATATAATTTACTTGACCAAAAAGTGTATGCGAATCAACCCCCAAGACAAAATTGACCCAGCCCGACTATGTTGCCACCTCTAAACCACAGCTATTAAGAAATGTGCCAAAACCCCCAAAACGTAAATGTTCAATAAACACTGTTCAAACTTCGAAGGTCTAATAACTCGGAAAAGAATTTGATAATACCATCACATATGGATATGAAACAAACAATTGGACTCTTTGAACATATAAGAAGTTTACGATCAAGAATTCGTTACAGCATCAGTTGTCTCAACCCCAAGAGACGGAGGGTTTGAAACCCTCTGTTTTGTTTGCTGATTTAGAAGATCTGTCAACTATCTAATTGTCTTGACAAACACCATAGAAAATAGTCAAACACCCATTATCTGACCCGACCCATATTTCACATGCCCGTTTTGCCAAGTCTAAATTATAACTCCCGTATGCTACTAGACAGATATGAAGGAAGAATATGGCATGAGCTAAAAAGCACGTCATGCTAACAAGCGACGCCTGTTGTTTGTGGTCAAATACACATGTAATCAGCCAAGTAAAAAGAACCAAGCAAATGATAATCTTTTCCTCATAAAACGCACACACAAACATTACAAAACTACAATACTCATATTTTGAAATCACATGTAAGGTGCAGAGACGATAACATTTAACATTTCTATAAACAATCTAAACCAAAAAACCAGACAACCAAACTTTGCAGATTGTAGTTATTAATCCCATAGAATATAAAAAGTTTAAACCGGTGGTTAATAAGACACGATTTCAACTTTTAAACAAGATAGGAGCTGCTACCCAAAAATGAAAATCAAGAAGAGAAATAAAAAATCAATCCTTAGGCAAACCTTAGGTTGAAATCAAGGCAAACTAACTAAGATCTGTAGACATCTCCTTACGCTTTAATTCCAACGTCATTTGTTCATTTTCCAATTTCATCTTCTCGTTTTCCATCTTCATCATCTCTAGTTCCATATCCTTTTTCCTGCGAAACCTTTGCCACTTAAACCGTTCTCTCTCCAATTCCAACATTTGTGCTTGAATATGTACCTTCTGCTCTTCAAGTTGTACTAACCGATGTTTCATCCATTGGTCTTGCAAAAGATTTGCTTTCATCCCTTCTTGATTCATGTCACCCTGCACTTTCAGTTGTGAACCCTCGTTTGGTTTTACCCTTTTTGAAGATCCCTCACCGACACTATATGCTACTCTGTGATCAATATTTAAACCATGATTATGATGAGTTTGATGGTCATCATACTCATCATGATCATCTATGTATGGATCGTGATCCTCCTCCTCAAGATCAAGATCATCATGTGTCCCCCGTCTTCCATCATTCTCATGATCATCTCGAGCTCTAAGTGCAAACCTCAGTGAACGCTGCAATTCAGGATCATGAGGAAGATGCAAACGATTCGCGTTATGATACGAACACATTTCTTCATAGTACAAGTGCTTAGAGTTAAGAATCTTTTTAACTTCATCTTTTGCTTTATCAGAAACATGATCCATCATATCAAGAAGGGAAGGATTCTCGACAACTTCACAAGAAGTACCTCTACCAAGAATTTCATTAAGTCGTTTATAACGTTTATTTAAATCATTAAACTTATCCTCACACTGTTGAGGAGAAACAAAATGACCCCTTTCCGCCATAACTTTAGAAACAGACTTCCACTTACCCTTCTTTTGCAAATTCAAATACTTTCTTCTTGTCCCACCTCCAATTTCCACCGAAGCATCCTCACCTAAATAAGAGACCGCAGTTATCAAAAGCCTCACCATAGGATCACTCCATTTCACTCTATGCCACTGTGACATATTTTTCCCACGGTTTTCATCATTCCGATTCTCCTGACCATCTTCATTAAAACTAGGTTCATCCTCATCACTTATAGAACTCTTTCCCCTATCCCCTTTCCCAAAATCAGACAAAGAAATCGTCTGATTATGACGATTACATTCTTGAATCGTTCCCATTCGTAAAGGGAAACTTTCGTGGATCACAGGATGATTCAGGCCTCCTTGTTGTCTACTAGATTGAACGTTAAGCTGATGATGTTGTTGCTGGAAATTAAAAGGGTTTTGTTGTTGTTGATGCTGATTAACTCTCATAGAATTTTGCAAATCGAAACTTCCACCCGATCCCAAAATCATATTCCCAGATGATAGATTACTCTCCATTGATAATTAATCAATATATCTCAAACAAACTATCCTATGTCAATCTAAAAATCTCCTAAATCCCTCCTTAAATTAAGCATCAATTTCACACTCTATAAACACAAGAAATCAATATTTCAAGAATTTTTTTTTGTTTTCAAGTGAAAGTTTAAACCTTTTTTACATCTAATACACAAAATGACAAAAACCCATGTGCTAAAACAGTAAAACCTAATTAGTCACCAAAATTTGGTATTTATTTTTCTGGTGTGACAAATAACCATCTTTTTTTTTGTTGTTGAACTTTTCACAAAGATTGGTATACAAAGTGCAAAGTTCAAACCTTTATTGATACTTAACACTACAATCAAGAATCAAAGCTAAAATAGGAACAACGATTTAATACCCACTAGAGAAATAAGTCAAATTACACCAAAACAAAACTTATATAATAATTGGGAGAAAAAATCATGCTGAAAAAGACTTACAAATGTTGAATTGGAGATGAAGGTGGTGTAACTGGAGAGATCTGCGTTTTGTGAGTGTGTGCTTGTGTTATGAAATTGTAATTAGTGAAAAGGGTTTATTGCAATTGATGTTACAAGTTCAATGAATGCAAATACAATGTACGTTTGGGTTGAAAGTGGGGTCCAGATTTAGCTCCGAGAAACAAGCGTAGAAAAAGGGTAAAAAGCCAAAAATAGTATTATTTTTAAACGGAGTAGGTAAATAAAGTCTATGTAAAAGTTAAGGGGTTTATATAAAATTTAGAGTTATGTAAAATTTATGGGGTTTATATAAAATTTAAGGGTTTATATAAAAACTTAATCTATAATTTTTTTTAATGTGGCAATATCTAAACTTAGTTAAAGTTTACAAATAATCTTTCCTATTTTTAAAAGTTGAATTTTGGTTTGGGGTATTACGAGTATTTTTAAAGATGAATTTCTTTTTAAATTTCATGTCTCGGTTTGATAATGGAAGTTTTCGCATATGCTGTTTTAACTGAGTCTACGCTAAAGATATTTCTTAAAATAGAAATATTTATTTTAAATACAAGATGGAGGAAAAACCCTATTAATCTGTCCGAAGACACAACGACTAATAAAGGTAAACTCTACCCCTCACACTTAAACTTGCCTATACCCAAGCCATATACATTGGTTATAAGGTTATCTCCAATGGGGTGCCCTTGCGTGTCATTGGATATCTTTTGTCGTTGAAACTTGTTCAAAACTAAAGATTTTTTGAAGGATGCCCTAAGGGCATGTCCTTACTTGTCATTACCTAATATATTTTTGTTTTTAATCATCACTCTCCAGTCTACATCTCTTAATCTCCTTCCAATTATCCAATCAAGTTACTCCACCACATTTCAACCCTCCAACCTCCTTTTAGTGGCAACCATCACTTACAACAATTTCTTCACATTTTAATAATTTATTCTTAACATTATAAACTTTATATAATTAACCCCTTTAATTAGAACTCAACAAATATATAAAGAAAAACATACATTTTATTAGGGATTAAAAATTTAAAGATACGGATCATAAAATAACATAAAAACTATATAAATAAATCGGCAATCGGTGTTGGTTGAGCCGTCGGGTCATCGGGATGAGCTAAATTTTATCTCCCAACGTGCTATGTAAGATCATATCGAAGACGATGATGGACATCTTCATCTTGTATCTCATCCACTACATATGATGAAAATATGTTATTATTTGTGTTTGAATTAAGAAATATAGAGTAAAAATGGGATTTTGTTGTGTTTTTGAATGTGGAAATCGGTTGTATGTATTAGATAATTAAAAAAAAAGGTTTTGGCCGATTTTCACTTTTAGTCGTTGGCACGTCAAAGTTTACACCTGCAGTCCCTTTAACGGTCACATGACCGTTTGAAAAAGTCACAACTTCAATCCCTCCTCCCCCAACCCTCTTCCATCTCCCTGCGAGCTTCGATCTCGCCGTCCCATCTCCCTCTTCATCTTGCGCGAGTGGCGACCGAAGACCTCTCATCTCCCTCTCATCTCTCTCACACACTTCACCCTTATGTGTTATTAACCATTTACAATGAATGAGATTTTTTCTTAAGTTTTTGTGATTTTATTATTTAATTTTAATTATTTATTGAAAGAAAAAATAATTAAGCTGTTATTAATTAATTTTAAATATTTATTGAAGGAAAAAATAATTAAGCTGTGTAATTTGTGTTGTTTTTTCTTATATTTTCCGTATATATTTTTGTATTTCTTCTATGTTTATTCTCTATTTATATCAAACTACGAGATTAATTTTCTTTGCAATCACGAATTTTCTTTCCTACTATTTTCATTTATTTATTACATTTTTATTCTTTACAATTACATATTACTACACATCCTCCTTATATTCATCGTTAATTTAAGCAAAACTAATTTGATCTTCTAATAAATAAGCCTTTAGCATAATATTTGATAAAAATCAAAAGATGATTTTTAGCATAATATCAATCTGAAAATTTGATGTATTACTCTTGTTAATGTAATCAATTTATTAGTACGCGTGAGATGCTTTAACGGTAATACAAGTTGTTTAGGTCACTTTCAAAAGATGCAACGATTAGGTATTTAACCGTGGTTATCATTTAAAAATAAGTCGAGGATTAGGTGAAAAAAGTAATAAGGTGAAAAAATTAACCATAAAAATTAACCATTCCTAGATTAATAATACTAGATAGTAATCGTTGATGATCACAATAAACTTAAAAATATATAATATCAAAACCTAAATTTAATTAACACTAAATATAAAAATTGATGATCACAACTGGGTTGAAAATATGTGTAGTAAAAATTCTCTTCTTGTGTAATAAAATTCTTCTTCTAAATTATGATAAATTTATTAGGATTGTTTAGGGGGTAATTTAGGAATATTAATAAAAGTGTTGATTTTCTTAAAATAAAGAGACTAGTTTGTTTTTATAAGGGATTAAGGATATTGCTTTTTAGGAAAATATATCACTTTCCTTTTTGTATAAAAAACTTTGCTTTGATAACATTTGTGATCGATACGAGATGTGATATAGGTATCTTTTTTTTCTATGGATTATAATAATGTGCAAATTTAACTTACTACTAGCATGACACTCGCGTATTGCAGCGGATATCATTGACAATGCATTCGATGTCGTGATTACTAAAAAAAATATAAGTGAACAATTAATTAAGGGAGATACCACGATGATAACGTAGTATGAATAACAACCAACATTAACAAAAAAAAATACATGTATTAATAGTATTAGTGGACATTCAATTGAAGTGAGAATGTGAGAATGAGTAAGATAAAAATGCATTTGAATTGAAATAATTGAAGGGCAATTTCCTGCATTCGCTTGGTTACATTCCAACATTTTGGGAGAGAGAGTGTGTTATTTCTTTTATATAATAGTATAGACATGAGTGTTTGTAAGAGCCCTTGTAATGGTGCATGGTGTGGACAAGGTGTTAACTTCCACCTCGGTATCGTCAAGGTGGTCCATTACAATAGGTAGTGTGGTAGTGATGTGGAAGCCTCAAGGTGGGTGTGTCCACATTGGGAAGAGTTAGGTGGTGATGGTGTGGTTAACTTTTTTATTGTTTTCTTTTATTTTTGATTGGTTGTTTTAATATTATGGGGTATAGGTTGTGAGGTTATTGTTATGGAAGTGATGTGGTTGTGGTGGAGTGGTGATGTGACACTATGACCTTGGTGTGGTAATACTACCATTACTAATGCATAATGATGTTTGTGTGGACAAGATGGAAGGCTTCCATCTCGGTGTTGTCATGGTGGTCTATTACAAGAGGTTGTGTGGTAGTGTTGTGGAAGCCTGAAGGTGGGTGTGTCCACCTTGGGAAGAGTTAGGTGGTGATGGTGTGGTTAATTTTTTTATTGTTTTTGATTGGTTGTTATAATATCGTTAGGTATATTTTTTAGGGTTATTGTTTTAAAAGTTGTGTAGTTGTGGTGGAGTGATAATGTGGCACTATCACCTTCGTGATGTAACATTACCATTATTAAAAGCATCATGTATGGTCATCCGATACAGAACTATCTAGAACGACACCTTAACGTCACGTCAGTTTTCATCATTTCATTAGTTTTAGGCCGTTATGGATGCAGATTTACCCAGAACGCAGAACACAACTTTTTCTTTTTCTTTTATTTACTTTTATAGATTACATATATTTATTATTAAACTATTTTTATTTAACAATATACTAGTAAAAACTAAAAAGACATTATTTTTTATTATTAATGTCTTTTTAGTTTCTACTAGTATATTGTTAAATAAAAATAGTTTAATAATAAATATATGTAATCTATAAAAGTAAATAAAAGAAAAAGAAAAAGTTGTGTCCTGCGTTCTGGGTAGATCTGTGTCCATAACGGCCTAAAACTAATGAAATGATGAAAACTGACGTGACGTTAAGGTGTCATTCTAGATAGTTATGTATCTGATGACCATACATGATGCTTTTAGTAATGGTAATGTTACATCGCGAAGGTAATACTAAAACAATATTATTAATATTAATAATAGAAAAAGTTCTACTAGGTACGAAATACTAAAGAAATTTACACATATCAACAAGAAATACTGGATAAGAAATTTAATCACATGCACCAAAAAAAAAAAATAATGAAGAAATTTTGCATACATGATACACCAACAAAAAATCGTTAATAATAGAAAATATTAAAGAAATTTATAACCCATATGATATGATGATGATCTCTCCTTCATCTTTTCTACTGGATAATAAATATTAAAGAAATTTAATACTAACTAAAATACTTTATTCTTTCTCTTTTTACAAATGCTTAATAATAATAATAAAAAAAAACACTCACAAAAGATTTTACGATATTTAATAGATAGATGGGCCTACAAATTACTACAGACAAACAAGATTTATGCATGTTGCAAATCGGCGAGTTAACAAAGAATCTTGATGATCCTTGATCTAGTGTCCGGCAAAGATCATAAGAGAAATGGACAAGTGCTCGGTGCTAACTGCCAAGTCACCATTTGGGGTCGGCATATTTCTTCCATACCCTATTGCTCTAATGCTCTAATGGATGAGTATGGTAAACCATAAAAAGAATGTCACGTTTATTTCACTAAGCTTACATGTTTATCCGTTTATGTTCATGCTTTTTGTTTTGAAAAGAGAACAAACTTATAATCCAAATTTTTATAAGAAAACTCTTAAAAACTTAGCTTAGTTTCGAAACCTGCCTTGTGGGATGTGGCTAAAGAACCCCTCATGCTTCAATAACTAAAGTTAGGATTATGTTTAATTAATTATTAAGTTTGAGTATATTAAGTGATATTGATTGAATGCATAAATAATATATTCGTATATTAAAAAATAATAAAAATAATAAATAATCGGCAGTTATTGTTATTTTTAAATAAAAATAAAACATTTAATTTAAAAATATTATATTTTTAACTATTAAATTCATTAAATAAAATAAAAATTGAGCATTAATGATTGGAAAAAAAAAGAATTACTCCGATCCTAAAAAGACATTTTATGGAGCTTTTAATTAGCTCATTTTATGTAATAATGATAAATTTATAATAATTTTGCAAGTGTAATCTAAAGGGTAAATAAGTTAGGGAAAAATCTATACAAAGGAACCTATTTATTCGAAATTCTTAATAAGGAGAACCTATTTAAGTATCGTCTATTAAAAAGATTTTATTTCTAAAAGTTTCTTAATAAAAGTAATGTCGTTAGATTTTAATGTTAGTTATTCGTTAAGTGTCATGTCATTAAAATAGCTTACATGGACATATGAAGTGGTATTACATGAAGGTGTATTGGTCTTTTTAGCTTTTATCTTTTATCCAAAATTAAATCAATATCTATATCTATGGATCCATCTGTATCTCTTTATACATATTCATCTTCAAATCCAGAAATACTTAATCTTACTTTCAAACATATGATAACTCCAAACACCCATATTATATGTGAAAATCCAATTCACATAAACATATTATAACTGCAATCCATATAAAAATCCATCAAGATTCGTTTATATTCTCAATGATATATTAAATCTGAAAACATCTATCAAAAACATATACTGGACCTTTTTAGCTTATGAATTATGACCATTGATGTCATATATTTTTTATCGTGTATTTTTCTCATTTCGCGAAATGCACTTGCTCGACTAATATTAGTTACATACCGCTTTTTAGGAATCAAGTCCGGATGTCAGCGAAGATGGTGGCAGCCGGAGGTGTTATTTGGAATAAAAAAAATCCCCAAATCAATCAAACTCCCGCCGGCGAGTCCCAAAACCACCATCGCAACCACAACAACCTTCACCGTCGGTGATTCCAACAATGGCCGCCGCGTTGATGTAATTCTTATATATCATTATATATAATTATAAATTTGTCTATATATGTGTATATATATAGGGGAAGTGAGTATGGTATTGTCCCTCATTTAAATTTAGATGAGGAACCCCTCACATTTGGTTTTTATAATCATAAAAATCATGGGGCCATGTATTTATTTAAAATTCAAATAAATATTAAAATATTTCTATGTGAGGGGTTTCCCATCTAAGCTTAGATCATACTCACTTTTCCCATATATATATATAGTATAGATCTAGTATCTTCAAATAGTAAGTAAAAGGTAACCAAATCGAAATACTGGATATAATGTTGAAAAAGGAAAAGAAGGTAATTCGAAATTCCTATACATAATTGACAAAAGAGTGTGTGAATTTTGGTAGGCAGATTGGAAATCATTGGAAAGAGATGAGGATCAACAAACCCTTTACATACATTACCGTCCACTTTTCTTTCTTTAATTTGGTGGCTTGAATGTGTGATATTGATGATATAATGATATTGTATATAATTATATATGTAGATATTAGTTGAATTTGAGGAAGAAGATAAGGAGGTTAAAAGGACCAATACACCCTCATTTAATACCACATAAGATATCCATGTAGGCGTTTTTTATGAAATGGCATGCAGACGTGGCATTTAATGAATGACTAACGTTAAAAACTAACGACATTACCTTTATTAAGAATTTTTTAAAAATGAAATCTTTTTAATAGACAAAACTTAAATAGGTTTCCTTATTAGGAATTTTAAGTAAAAAGGTTTTCTTTTTATGAGTCGCTTCCATTTCAAAAATAAAATTCCTAGTTTGCTTTATAAGTAGTTATAAATATAAACATTGTTATACGCGTTTTACATAAAACGGGGCGATAAACGCGGCGTTTTACATAATACGGGGCGTTGCGGATGTGTTTCTGGGAAGAGTTGATGTTTGTAGATAGCCGCTTCCATTTGAAAAATAAAATACCTATTTGCTTTATAAGTAGTTATAAATATAAATATTGTCATACTGCTTTTATTGTGTACAATCTCAAGTATTAGACCTTTGTTTTAAAAGATAATCTCATAAGAGAAGTTAAAAATAGTATAATTTATCGGGAAAAATCCTATCTACACACATCAACTGTTCCCAGAAACACATCCGAAACACCCCGTTTTATGTAAAATGCTACATTTATCGCCCCGTTTTATGTAAAACGTCGCATTCATTTTCCTGTTTTATATAAAACGTCCCGTTTGACCAGTGTGTAGATAGTAAAAGCTATAAGGAGAATTACATGTGGTCTCACACACATGTCAGTCATTCTCCTGTTTTAGGTACCGTTTAACCTAATACGTAGCGTTTTACGTAAAATGGTACCTAAAACGGAGGAATGACTTACATGTGTGTCAGACCACGTGTAATTCTACTTATAGCTTTTACTATCTACACACCGTTAAAACGCGACATTTTATACAAAATGGGGCGATAAACGCGGCGTTTAACATAAAACAAGGCGTTTCAGATGTGTTTTTATGAACAGTTGACGGTGTATCTATAGTAGCACTCTTTGAAATCTCTTAAAACATTTATAGCATACATTATATATTTACTAAATTAACTTCATTAACTCCTTAAATCACATGAATAATTATACATCGGTTATCTATCTTACTCGCCGCCGTTGTCACTACAAGTCGTCACCGCCACCACTGGCACGTCGCCGCCTACACCGCCGCATTGCGCGGGTATTCATCTAGTGTAGTCAAACGTAAACAAATTTAACACATATGGTTAGAAAGATATCACAAAACACAAAAAACATCGCAATGTATAATGGTTCCAGTAATGTTAACAAATTCACCGTATTCTACTCTCCGGTTCACGAATCAAGAGCTTGCAGCACTAATATCTTCAAAACCAGTGGAGAGTCCAAATCGCACAATCTTGACACATCAAAAAACCAAAAGTTCCTAACCATTCGAAAGAAAACCAATTCTAGACATTTCAAGAATCACCCAACTTCAACCTAGACTTTTATTTACACTCACTAGTATGATATTAAATGTATTAACAATGATAATGAGTAGGTAATATGCAAGAGGTGAATTTCCAAAACAAAACAAGCATTGATTATATAGGAAAACCCTAAGTTAAGTTCGTTTGAGAGCGTAACCTCTGCAATAACCACTCTTATCAACATCAGTTGTCCCTGTATCTTGCTCTTGACAAAAGCCATGATTCTCATAGTATTATGGAATATTGCCATCTTCATAATTACTTGAGAATGAGGCTAGGAAATAATAGAAGATGCTAGCCTTAAATGGAGTTTTTTGGGGAAAAGGAGGTCACAAGTGCTTCAAGCCACTGACCCAAGTTTGACCTTCCATTTTTGATGTTGCTCGAAAGCAAAGTTAGGATCCGAGATCAGGGGGACGTTTGATGTTCACTAGGTAAACATCAACCGCACCTAGAAATCATCGACCATGCTCTAGTGCTACACCAAATTTTGACATTTTTGCAATATTTGGTTCAAAAATAGCGTATGTATAACTCAGTATTTATCTATATCTATATACTTCTATACTTCTATATTATATTATAAAAAGAATAGCCCTCAAGTTGAAAATTAAATGGAAGAAAATGTCTAAAATACCTTTAATGATATATTACACTATCAGTCATTTATCTAATATATCCATTAACTCTTTACATCAATTATCTTCACCAATCGACTCCGCCTCTACCACCAACAGTCGTCCCTCACCACCACACTGTCGTAACCACGAATACTGCCGCATTGTGTGGGTACCGTGTTAGTAACATTTTATATACATATATTTATCGTTAATCATTATCAAAATAACGGAGAGACTTAATTAAACTATAACACCTAATATACATTAATACATTTTTGCAATTATATGTTTTAAATAGTTGTAGTGTTGTACAATATCTAATGATGTACTTGTAATTGTATATGGCTTCCAAATTTGTCATGAGTTTTCATAATATTATATAAGAGCTTGATTTTATGATTTTTAAATGGTTAAACATGTAATCATTGTTTGGCACACGATCGTTTAGTAGCTTTTGAAATAAAATACTCGTAACTATGAGCTACTTGAGTGTTGCTTTCGAAAGGGGTAATTTGAGCTTATTAAAAATTTAAATAAGTTATCTAAATAGCTCTTAAACACATATCGTATATTCTACTATAATGATACTCGCGCAATGTGATAACAGTTGTGTGATGGTGACGATAACGGATGATGGTGGCGATAAATGGTTTAGATAATTGATTTAAATGTAATTAATTTAAAGGGGTTGTGGAAGTATGTTAGAGGATAATAAACTAATTAATAATAGTGTAAATTATTAATTCATCGTAGAAGAGTCATTTGTTACCTATAATAATATAACTAAAATAGGAGATTGAGGGTACACTTAACATCCATAATCCTTCTTCTTTAGTCTAATTCCTACTCCTCATTAATCCTCTATTTTTTAAAATATTTTTTTAATTAAATTAAATATTTGTAACCGGACATATATTATATTAAAAAATAAATTTGTCTATATTTCTTTTTATTTTTATATACACCTTCACAGCCTTCACCTTTTTTTTTTAATTAGAACTAATCCTAATCTTATTTCTCTCCATCTCTCTCTAATCCTCACTTCTCTACCCTAAAATCTTCTGATCTATATATAAATACATATTAAACATCTCCAGGTTCATCCTTCTTATTCACTCGAACTCTCTGATTTATAATATTGCAGTAAGTTTTTTTTTTCTTTCCTTTTTTTTTGAATTAAAGTTTGAGTATTAATTTATGATTAATAATCAAATCATTGATATATTTCACATTATTAATCAGATTATTGTTTTCTTATTAAGCAGATTATCCTGAGGGGATGAAAACTGTAGGTTTGATCGCTCTTTGAATCATAAGTTGGTACGTTTAATCAAGTATTATCTTAGAAAAGATGGAAGAAAATAAACTATAGCTGGATTTACTTATTAGTTCTTAATTTTCTTTATGGGTTGTGCTTATTACTTCACTTCTAGCCTTATTAATGGTTATACCATCATCATTGTCGCCTATATTGTTTAGCTTCTATACTATCTATTGACGAACTATCTCAGTTGTGGCGTTGGATTAAATTATCTTTAACATGTTTTCTCTTTATTCCAAGCTTCACACTTCCGAATTTTGCACCAATGATTGTTATGTTTCTATTTATATCAAATTCAAATAAAATAATTACAACCCTAATACTATGCTTAATCTTGATGGTTCCGTCTATATCTATCGATCTCACTCTTTTTTCTCTATTTGTATCTCTCTCTATATATATTATTATATATGTATTTCTTTAGGATTGAGATTCTCTAAAATTATTATTTACTTTATAAGTAAAGTTGATGATATTGATCTTTGGATTAAAATCAAATGTCAAGATTCAAATATCAACTTTGAATCTTAACCTTTGATTTTAATCCAAAGATCAAGATTCTTTTAACTTCACCTATGGAGTTAATAATAAATTTAGAGGATCTTAATCTATTTCTCTATTTTTTTCATTTTCAGTTTCTAAGAGGTAAGTTTTCTTTTTGTGGTTTTTTTTTGTACTTTTCGGATTAAGTGTGTCTTTTTTTTATATATTCCACCAGACACTTCTTATTTTCCTTTTATTTTTATGATTTGGGTATTTGAAGATGTTAGACTTCTTTTTTTTCTTTGTAGTGATTTTGTTACACGAATGTTTTATGGTTTTTTTTTGTTCTTTTATTGCTTTCGCATTCACGTATGTACATCTCTATATACTTTTCTGTGCTCTTTTCCTACTATTGAGCGTCTTCCAAGTATGGTTATTGTTATTAGTATTAAGTAGTATTAGTAATATTATTATATGTGTGTTGATTTTTATAAAAATTATTTGTTATATGTGTGTTGCTATTCGAGATTCTATTTTTCGCTTGGAAACCTTTAATGACCCAAGTTCAAGGAGTTGTGATGATTTGCCGCCTTCGTCGTTGGATTTCATGGATGTAAAACTTTGAATGATAAACCGTAATTAGTTTATAGAGTTTGTTTTTTTCCTTAATACTAATAGCGTCATTTGGTAGTTATCTTTTCTTAATTGATTTTTACATGAAATATAATTTTCTGTAATTGCTTAATTGTGATTAGGCTTTGATGTAGTTGTTTATATAACATTTGGTGATTAATTGTTGAAAAAAATCAAAATTTATGATAAATGTTGTGGCTGCAAAGTGGAAACCTGTTAGTTAAAAGCTGAGTTAAAATCTAGGAAAGTTAATGATGGATTATCAGGTATAAAAAAGTTTCATGTATTTTTCTATTGATTATTGACACTAAAGGTGTGTTTGATAACACAGAATGATTTAGCGCTAAATAATCCCAAAGTCTAAATAGTTCAAAAACTCTTAGTAAAATTTGATCCTGAATAGAAAAATATGTTTGATACATATTCTGAATGGATAATCTAAAATACAAAAATGACTTTTTTTTTTTAACCTTCTTAAAAATCGATTGCCATTATGCTATCACAAAAATATAACAAAACATAAACATAAAATAGATATTATGATAATATTAACAAATCAAATTCTCTGAAACAATTACTCGTAAGACGTAACCTCATGCCGACAGATTCCCCTTCTTGATAAGAATATAAAAAGTAAAGGTAAAGCCCCTGGTTTCAATTTCGGTGATACGCTCACATAAACACGATTTCCTTCTACAAATTCTTTCACAAACTATAATACCCCAAAACCGATAAATACTATTAAGTATAAACCCACTTTCATAGTAATGCATAACAATACGGAAGTGATATATAGATATAATATACATACATATATGTATATAATAGTAGATCTGGATATGTTTGTTTTAATGGGGGGATTATACCAATAAAAAACAAATACTGATGAACATCATCTTTTGTATGTATAGGTTAATTAAATAATGTAAAGAAGTTGAAAAAAGAATGTGTTAAAACGAGAAGGGAGAAGGGTATTTGGGGGAAGAGTTGGTTGCTGAATGGTATAGAGACCTTTTCAAGATGGAATGGTTAAGCATGAAATTTATTCTCGTTCAGCATCATTCATTATTCAGATGGACGAATCAAACAATCTGATTGCTGACCGATTCAGCACTCAGTGCTGAATGATGCCATTCAGTTGCAATCAAACACACCCTAAGTTTTCTTGGTTGTGTTTTCCTACTTTGAAGCTTTCTATGTTTCTTGATATGCAGCTTTGATGCTTATATAGGAAAACTAGGTGAAACCCGTGCGTTACACCGGTCTATTTTACTTTCTGCATAATTCACCGTGAATAACATGCAACAAAAATAATGTTATAACGAAAGCTTAATAGTTATATATAATATAGTAGAAGTAGATGTTTATATAGATTGAATAATAAAATAAATTCAGTAATAAAACTGTTCCAAAATAAAGGTACTTAAATTTATTAAATAGAAAAAATTGCAAAACTGATTGAAATAAACAAAGATTAAATATTGATATAAAAGGAATTATATAATAGATTTCTATATAGATTTCATCTGTTTGACTGTTTTAGTGTAATTGGATCATAATACATCATGTAAGTATGATGTTGTAGAGTGCACACTTATATAAATTTATTATGAGCTCCCTAAGGGATAGGGGATCGGGGGCAACGTCCCGAGGAGCGGAATCCAAGGGGTGGCAGCCCCTGACGAGGTCCAAGGGGCAGAGCCCCTGGCTGGGGTCGAGCTATAGTAAAAAACCCTCTGAAAATTTAATTTTCAAAACTTGAGGGACTAAATATGATAATTGAGAAACCTTTAAAAACTGTCTTAGAATACAGTTAATGGGCCTAATCTCGTTATTTTGTCTCCTACGAATTCTTTCAGAATTCTCTGGTTCACATATTCTATCAAACACAAGCATACAAAACATTCTCTAATCTCTGATTGTATTCGATTGAGTAATTTGGGTTGAACCACCAAATTGATTCAATCTGATATTATTACATGCCTTCAGAGATTGAATATATATATCCTGGTTTGTTCGTTATTTACTGTATATCCCCAACAACAACGTCAACAAAAAATAAGGTATTTTGCCTTATTACAAAGAAAAAGTTGCAAAAACAGTTTGGAATTAAATATATGTTAAACCAAAACATAAAGCAAATATAAGTTGATTAAAACTTCAGAGGAATTTAAAAAAAAAAAAATAGATGTTTACATAAACTCAACAACGTCAATAAAACGGAATGTCCTTATTACAATAAAAAGTACCAATAATAATTATATATATACATGGAGTAAACCAAAACATAAATTCTTTGATGACAACTTTTTATCATCTGTAGTGTACGCCCGCTTCAAACATAATATCAATATCATTCCATCCAAACAAAACACAGAACTTTTATTTAGTCCATAAAACCACCGTAAAAAGCATGAACACCATATGAAGTATCCGTAAAAAGCATGAACACCATATGAAGTATCTGGTGCCAAAAAATGACTTATCAAAATCGCAGATGATCAGAAAATCCACCTCTAGAATCTAAATGGATGCTATCCAATAATCAATATCAACTTTGAAGCAATAATCAGTCCACACACACACACATATAAACTGAGTTTTTATAGATGACTACTATAATTTGCAATGATACCTTCACTAAAATAAATAATATATTCACATGACCTGGCTCCGAAAGCGACTTTAGGAGTGGCCAGATCAGGAGCTATAACAGCAGATTACCAGCCCGAACAACATTGGAGTATTTGACCATCATCAAGCCGAACGGTAGCCTGATCAACAACAATGAAATGCGTCTTGAACAGTTGGAAATTGCTTGAACAACAACCCAAAGAGCAGCCAAAATAGTAGCAAACATAAAAGCCTCGAGCTACCTAGAATAAACATCTGATTAACCTACAATTCCAAATTAGTTTATAAAAAACTTTCAAAGAGCAAGTAACTTAATTTTTACCAAAATCACCCAAAAAAGTGTTTATTCATACCCTGCTATTAAGACGTGGTTATAAACCGAAGAACCACAATTAGTTTGACCTTCACGATCATACGCATTACTTCACTTTTTGTTTCAATGCTTTTGTCTTGGCAAACTCGAAATATTTCAACAGAAACATTAATGATTAATCCAAATCATAAAATTAAAATGAGTAAAATGGCAATCATTGAAAGTTGCATCAGATGGTTTCCTAGACACATGAAAAGGCATACTGATTATTATAGCAACAAAGTGAGAACACTTTTTGTAATTGTACCTTATGAATAAGATACCGAGGAACTTCCATAAGGTAGCACTCTGAATAAACAAAACTAACCAAATAACTTTTGAGCGAGTAGCAAGTAAGTGACCTGATTATCACGTAAATCATAAGCCTAATGGCCCGACAGTTGCCGACCATAATCCTGAAACAACAGCTGATCAGAACCAGAACCCTGAACAGGTCAAAAAGTGAACTGAATAGTAGCAATGGCAACTTGATTAGTGGACCAAACAGCAGTTGAAAAGAAAGAGGAGTGACACAAACAAAAAGGAACATTAGAAAACAAACAGATACTTCCATCTCCTTTCACCTAAAGTTTTGCTATTCAACTATAAGTTATATTCTCACTTTTGGTCCATGGCTAACTCCAAACATCATGCCAATTACAGAGTGTATACAACTCTATAAAATCAAGTTTGTCTAAACCATATTATGGTACATTATAACATTTGAGCAGGATTGTCCCGAGAACTTTGGTGGCCTAGTTCCATAACAAAATAGTTAAATCCTTGCTTAACAAAACGAACATAATAAAAAGACTGACGAAAAAACCCACTGAGAACTGAGAAGTTCGTCCCACTACTAAAAAACATAAAGCCTAGTCCTTTACCAAGAAACAAAGATGATTTGCATTTTTCAAAATTTACTCTGAAATCAATGGCACACAACAGCCCGAACCCCAATTATACAAAAGTAATCTAGCTCTGGCAGACATAACCTGAGCATTGTAATATAGCAATATACTGCCATGATCTCTTGAGTGTGCAGCTATATCAAGTCTTGGTACTCCTGTACACTTGAGTGTCTTCTTTCCTATTATAAGACTGCAAGAGTGCTAAATATGATCTTACCATCTCAATTGTACACTCTTAATTATTTCCCTTTAAGGATTGATACAAACATAGGGTTGCCATCTCAAGCTTGCAACAGAAGTCAGAAGCATAAATGGAGTTAAGTATCATGTTTTTCAATAGGTAATGCTATCATTTGAAATATAGTATCACTTAGACTTAGAATAAGGTCTTACATCTCACAACTTGAAACAAAATTATACAAATGAAATCTCAAAATCATACTATATAATCCCAAGTTGACCTCTTGGAGATGAAACATAATTAGGTAATCCTCGTTATGATGTTTGACAAATATCTTTGGGCTAGAAAATGCACTTACAATCTTACATGGTTGAACTGAAAAAATACACTTACACCAGACAACATTTACGCTATACCAAGGCACGAGATACTGCATCAATGAAAAAGAAAATGCAATTAGTCAGAGATTGTATATTTAACTCATTTGATTCAAACAGCCCGAATAATAGTAACCAAAACAACTGAAAACAACATCTTCAAATGAACATCGAATTAATCCTTTAAGCAAACCTGACTAAACGTGAAGTCAGCTTGAAATGGCCTAGATCTTATCCAACACATTGGGTTCATCTACATAAATTTTAAAAAGAAACCTTTCTTAGACATTTCATCTCAATTTAAAAAAATATATATTCAAATTCATAATAAAATATATAGAAAACCGAAAAGGCTCATAATATTTAGCCTTAGTCATATGATTAGTTGCAGCAAAAAAAAATAATAATAAAATAAAAAACCAAATTACTCATGAGAATAATCCATTAATAATCAGCAAAGAAAAAACATAAAAAGAGAATAAGTGATGACTTAGTTACCGTGAAAAAGGAGATTGAGATGAAAAAAATAATATACATATATATATATATAAAAGATAAAATGAGAACTAAGGAGACTGCGAGAACTAATAGTTAATTATAAAACAATTAATTAAATTAATTACTAAAAGAGAATTCATGTTCTCTTCCTCCCCTGAATCGTTCACCACCATACCCCACCCCTTAATTCTCTCTTGCAAGTTATCTTATATATCAAATTATCAATTACTAAAAGTCCACCTTTTTATTCCCATGAATTCATCAATACATCAACCAGATTTACTAGAGACTTTACGTCTTTACCCACATAGGATTTAGTATAAAACACATGTATGCAAGCTCAAACATGTGTACTTTAATAATTAGTGTTAATTAATATGAATTTTATTATATCTAATTCCTTAGTTATCTCTAACTGTTACGAATTTTATTCATGTAATTATTAAAAAAACATCATAACATCAAATATATATATTTATTTTGATTAACAAGAATCTATCGTTATACTATCTGTGCATTATCACAATGAACTTAACATCAAATATACGAGTAGCATTTATACCATAAAACAATCCAATATCTTTAATTTTTTTTATTAACTGTTACAATTTTTTTTTCTTTTCCAGATACATGATTTTCATTTCAACTTTTTTGGCTATTGTATCTTTTTATGCTTATTAGCATTCATATCATAAAAAAAATATATTCATATACTTGTAAATAAATTAATTTACATGTATACCAATTAAAAGGTATAATTATATATTTATAAATAAAGTCATTCATATGTGTGCGAGCTATGAAATATACTTTGTTATAATAAAAACAATATGTACACTTGTGAATAAGATCATTCATATGTGTACCAGCTAAATGATATACTCTGTCATAATAAAAAAAATATTTATGCACTCATAATTAAAATTCACATGTGTATCAGCTAAAACATATATTTTGTTATAATAATAAAATATCTATACTTGTGTTCACATGTGTACCAGCTAAAGGATATACTTTATTATTATAAAAGACATATTTAAAAGCTTGTGAATAAGGTCGTTCACATACTTACCAATTAAAATATATACTTTAATATTATAAAAAACATATTTAAAAACTTGTGAATAAGGTCGTTCACATGTGTACGGGCTAAAAGATATACGAGTAATTTGTAATAATGAAACATTACTATATATTTGTGAACATGATCATTTACATGTGTACCACTTAAAAGATATATTTTTTTGGAATAAAACAATACTTGTAAATTTATAAATAGGATCATTCACACGTGTTACGGTGTACGGGTAAAAAATATACAATTTTTAAAATTTTTTATTTATTATATTTTTTTCATTTCACATATAATATATCTACATAAAATTTAAATAATGGATAAAAAAAAAGTTTTAAATAAATACTCGTAATAATAAAAAGCAAAGTTAGAGAGCCTCAAAATAGGAACCGAAGATCCATTATTTTCGTGTGCTCGTGTGTCCGTTTCTTTTTTTATTATTATTCCAATCATGCCCTTTTCACAATTATTAATTGTGAATTAATTTATGTTCAACATAATTACATTAATGCCATCATCTATTTACAATCATTGATCACTTTTATCTAATAGACATGAATGATTCTCGTAGTTCTCGACAAATATTTGGTTCTCGTAATAACTCAACTATATATATATATATATATAGATATATATAAATCATCATACTATTGAAAGAAAATGGTTTAAAATTTAAAACCAATCCTAGATATGAGGATACTTCTTGTAAATTAAAACCACTGATTTGTTTTCTAAATCAATCGATGGGAAAAAAATGTGGGGTTATTGTTTCTTTTACTGAACTTCAACTGTGGCACGAAATATCATTTGTGGCGTTTCAATTTACAAACAAAATTGTAAGTCCCAACTATTACTAGATGAGTGCTGAAGACACCTCTATGTCGATGGTGAGTGAACTTTGCAACACGATCAATTAATCTGGATATGACCAGTTTAGATTTATCGTGTACCGGGTTAACTGGAGTTAATGTATAAAGGTGACAGAATATGTAAATTAATACATTGCAATAATATAAATGACAAGTATGTAAACTGGTGAGACAATATGTAATTTTCAAGTGTATTTTATTTATTTATTGTTTAAATAAAATACAAGGTTGTTGCGGAACCAAGATAATACATGAATGTAAATATCCTAACAACCCATGAATTACAATTGATCTAAACTTGGAAATTCTCTTAAACAATCGAAACACTTAGAGTTGTGAAATGTTCCTTTTTGCGATTGAGAGAATACTGCACAAGTTCACCAATATTACAAAATATATGTATTTGCAAAGTTTCTGAAAATGCTTGTGCAAGGACCTCTATTTATAGTCGAAGATTGAGCATGGGGATCTCAACTTCGACGTACAAATATGGTTGACAGCACACAAAAGTATTGTTTAAATAATCCTTTGTGTGTGTTAAATAAAGTAAGACAAAAGGTTACTTTATTCAACCACTCTACATCTTTGCACCTTTATCAAAGACAATATCATTGCCCGGTTAAAAGGATGTTGAGTAAAAGGTCCTCCTCGTAATCAGTGTAAAGCTTTGTAAGAGCATTTACACTGGAGGATTCTCCAGTTGATTAATCTGGTAGATTGTCAACTGGGCTTCGCTGCCATTGCCAATCTCTGTCTTCCATTTGTTGTCTTTGACTTCAACTGGAAGGTCTTCAGATTCTAGTCATCTGATCTCAACTGGAGGAAGTCGTCAGTTGCTAAACCTGTACAATGCAACTGGACTTCTAATATTTCGGACAATTCCGCATGCTCTCCAGATGTCGCTGGAGAGCTCCAGTTTAGCTTAAACTGGTCCTAACAAATTCCCCCTAATTGTCCTGAACTATTGTCAGGTATTTTCAAACTTGTTTCTATACAAGTTTAAGTTTGAAATACCTGAGTTTGATAAAATCTATCAAGTTTCCAAGACATTTTTATAGATCATCAAATGTCTTGGATTTTGTTTTAATTGTTTGTAGATCTTATCAGATATCTTACTTGTGAGTTACAATCTGGCAACTTGTATATACACAAAATTTACAAATAAGTTACAAGAAAGTAAACAAAAATACAAGCAGATAGTTAGAAGGAAAACTTAAACAGATGGCCCTTCGCCATTTTTCCTTCTTTTTGTGACTGATGAAATTGGCTGTGTGTCCTCAAGATCAAGGCCTAATCTTTCTTCAATGTTTTCCTTGAACTTGATAAGATTTTGCAATACGTACTCCCAGCCTTTTTCAACCTTATTCTTCTTCTGCCTTCCTTCCAGTAACCTCAACATCTCTACATGTTCGGAATGACCATACTGATGGACATCTCGGTTCTCAGTTGTTCTCTTAGGTCCACCAAAGTATTGTACCTCAACAACAAAATGCTTAGCACCAGGCTTGATTGAAACCTTAACATCAGTAATCTTGCCTCTATTGTGCCTTCGACGCTGTACATCTGACAAATATGTGCGAGCTTCAGATTCATTTGTCAATTTAATTTTGCTCGTGCTCTGCTTTTGTGTAGCAGCTCGAATATCATCAGTTGTGGGTTCAGATGGTTCTACCCAAGTCCTCAGATTTGCATCCCTTGGCAAAGCCTTTTGTTTTCTTCCTTTGGACTTGGGTGGATTCAACACTTTGGTGACAGCCTTCTTTACCTGCTCAGTCCTCTTGAGAATCCCTTCAGACCTAATCTCTCTGGCCTTCTCCACCGACACATTCAAACACTTAGCATCCAGTTCAGCCTCATCATCCTGGTAGTGTTTGTCCAGTTCAACTTCAAGCATCTCCTTCAGTGCATTGACTATTCTTGGATCTTCTTTGATCTTCTTGTATTCAACAAGTGTCAAGCCAAGGAGTTGAGCATCAGTGATATCAACAAGAGGGGTTGGAAGATTTCTTCTTGATTCGAATTGGTTCACCTTCATTTGTTTCTTCCTTTCCTTGACCAGGTATCCCACTCTTGCTAACTTCTGACTCTCGCTTTCTGTAACTGGAGGCAACAAATCAACATTGCCAGTTTCCAACATTGGTGCATCGGTGGCTGGTTCCATAGATTCATCAGCAATGGCCTTTCCCTTATCAACACTCCCCTTCACCACATCATCAAACACCTCAAACTCCTGCTCACCAGCCTCAGTACTGGTAGCCACCACTAACTCCTTCCCTTTTCCTGAAGTCTCCACAAGAGTGCGAGGGGCATGTACAGACCTTTCCCCCTTGGCAGCATCTAGTCCTTGCCTGATGGCTTCAAAATCTGCATGACTAGAGGGCAAGCGATCTAGAGGCTGCCATGATTGCATTGTCTTGCACTCTTTGAAGACTCTGCAAATCATGCGAACTGTCCTCCACAGATGATTGATCTCCTGAGACTGAGTCATAACATTTCCATTTGTCAGCTATTGACTCTTTAAAATCTGTTTGAGCATTGAGAGATCATCTGGAGAGAGCCCAGTTGCAGGGACTTCCTTAACACCTTCAGAAACAACCTCCCTTCCTTTGCCAACTTCAGTGGTCAGATCAGATATAGCATTTGAATGTTCAGACACTTTGCTGGCCAGTGTATCCAGACTGCACCTCAACCGATCAATCTCAGATGTAATTGGAGTGAGACCGACCTGGGGCGCTGCAATCTTGGTGATCTCAGACATCACCTTTTCAATTAAACTTCTCTCACTAGCAGCCAAAGTTTCTTCAATCTTGAGACCCACTGAAGAGGCCAACTGACTCCCAAGCTCTGTCACATCTAGGCCAGGTTTGTTACATAGATCTTGCACCTGCCTTTCCAGATTCTTAATATCAACCTCTGATGATCTGACAGTACTGTTCAGCAGGTTGGATATTGAAGATGTGACTCTAGATTGAGTTAGTGCGAACGCCTCCCGTAAAGATGTTGCCAGTTGGTTGGAGGATTCCACTAACTCGTTCAGCTTTCCAAACACCAAGTCCTCATTAGCTGAGAACTTGTTTATCCCCAGGTCAACCACTTTGACATTCTGCATATGATCCTTTTGGTACCTGGAGAGGGACTTGGTGTTTTTGTCCAGTGTCTTTTGAATCTCTTC
This sequence comes from Erigeron canadensis, assembly GCF_010389155.1. Lineage (NCBI taxonomy): Eukaryota > Viridiplantae > Streptophyta > Magnoliopsida > Asterales > Asteraceae > Erigeron > Erigeron canadensis. The sequence goes on along the minus strand of NC_057767.1, from coordinate 20,467,888 downwards.
CACCCTTGCGAGAAGGTTCGAGAGATCGGCTTGAAAAGACACAAATTGGCTTTTCAGTGACTGAGGGGAAGGTGTCACTGGACCAGCCGAAAAAGCTACAGGTGCAACTGGACGAGGTATGACAATATTTGGTTCTCCAGTTGTAGTAGCATCAGTTGATAGAAGAGAAGGGGTTGTAGAAATGAAGGGAAGAGATTCAATGTGTCGTTCATGCTGAGAATGCTCAGGTGTGAACGACGGCGATGGTGGTGTTAGGATGTGTCTATTTCTAGGCACACCCATAGAAGAAAGTAGTTGGCGAGAGGCGAATATTGGAGGTATATCTAAGCTTTGTACATTTGTTGGGGAAACTGAAACATGTGGTTCTTGGGGTTGACCAAGGAGAGAAGGGAGCTGATCAAGTACAGTTGCATCAGCCATTTCCTGGTCAGATTCCGTCTCAGATGAGTCCAAAGACTCAAGCTGAAACTCACCCTCATTTATGCCAAGATCCATAAATGTTGGGGGTGGCTGAACAAGTTGTTCAGACTCCTGATGACCAGTTTGAGTTACCTCAATGGTATCATCAGTTCTAGGATCCGTTGCCGAAGCATCTTCTCCCTGGACAGAGGTGACTGGTGCCTCAACTACAACTGCTCTATCCTCAGTTGTAGTATCACCGGCAGCGGCTTCAGAGACCACAGTCACAGATTGTGACTGGTCAGGTGCAGCAAGTCCAGATCTGGATCTCCTGCTTTTGGAAGATCTTCTTGCTTTAGGAATCGCTTGGACTCCCGCTTCTGCCACAGTTACCGCTCCAGTAGACGAACCGGTGGGTCCCTCATTATTTTGAGGCCCGCCCAGTTGCCTTTCTGACTCACCGGATTGTGGTGCATCAGTTCTAGAGAATGCAAAGATCATTCTCGGGGACATCTGGACTTCATCAGAAGTGGACACCAGGTTGTCCAGATTCCTTAAAAGTTCTGGCACAGAGAACAAGGATTGTGTGTTGTTGTACTCTTCTCTGCCCAGAACCTGAATAAAACAAAGGGACAAGAATCTTGAAAAGGGGATACAAGGACCCCTGTTGCCCTTCAGCTTAAACACCAGACTTCTGAACAAAATACCAGCAAAATCCACCCTTAGTCCATTCCAGAGGCAGTAAGCCATCTCTGCCTGGAAGGAGTTTATCTGGTCCAATCCACCAGAACTCCCTCCCAAACTTTCCACCAAGTGGACCATAAAGAACTTCCAGGATGGTGAAAGCCCTTTCATTGTAATGGACCCCTTGGTCTTCAAAACATCCCCCTCCACCATCTCCTTATTACCCATGTCAAGGAAGACCTGACGGAAATTTATATTGGAGGAGATCACTACTGGATTTTCATTTTGTCTCTAGTAGTTGAGGTTAAGGGCTTCCCTCAACGTTTCAGTGGTGATGGTACACGGGACTAACCCATCCTTTAAAGAAAAGGAGATGGATGAGCAGTCCTCAGAAAGAGAAGCAGTGTACCAGAACTCGCACAAGTAGTCGTGAAACAACTTGTTTGGGTTCAAAGAGAAGGCATCGCTGAGGGGAGAAATCCGGAGAAAGGATTGGATTCTTCCTATAAGAGAGTCAGCAGCCTGGAGCCCTTGAAGTGATGCCATTGGATTATTAGGATTTAATTTTATAAGTTTAGAACTTATGGGAGCACCAGTGGCACGAGTAACATTTTGTGATGGATTGTACTCAGCAGTGAGTAGATTCACATCACGAGAACGAGATGAAGAAGAAGATGATTTAGGAGCCATTTGTGAAATTTGATTTAGGGTTTTAGACTTAAAGAAGAAAGAGAGAAAGGGATCTCGAATTGTGAATGATTGGAAGAGTAAATGAAAGGAATTTTGAGTGAAGTAAATGAGACGGATATTTTGTGGGGGTATATATAGGCAGTAAAATATTGCCAATATATATACGAAAAGATATTTTTAGTCCCCAAAAGTTTGAAATAATTTGTAAAAAGTGATTTTCCGAAATTTTGAGAGTTCAAAAATATTTAATACTTCCCATCAAGCATTTAATGCTACGACGGCTGGTATTCCCACTCACCCACTAACTTCATCAATACCCATAAAAAGTGCAGTACATTTCACCAAAAATTCTTGACACGTAAGACATGTCAGGTGACGTTTGTGAGTGCGAGGTTAGCACTCAAGTAACATCACGTGTCACAAGTATCCACCAAGTAAAACATAATGTTATGAAATCTGGCTGACTACCATTTTGAGACAAGACCAAACTAGCAAATTGGAGAAATTTTTCAGATGCCAGTTTCAACTGATGACTTTCAGTTGCATTCTTCAATAAAAACAATTTTTTTTTTTTATATTGAAAAATATTTTGAGTCTTTTTCCCCTAAAAAAGTGATCCATTTGATCAATGACTAGTCTTTGAGTACATCAAGGCGTTCAATCTCCAACCAATCAAGGATCACCTGGACCATCCTCAACTGAAGGGCCTCTCCAGTTTAATAAGGATTTAACATACCCAGTTCACTGATGACATGTTTAAAAGTTTTCTCATCAAGAGGTTTTGTAAAAACATCAGCTAACTGTTTATCAGTGGGGATGAAGTGTATTTCAATGTCTCCTTTCATAACATGATCACGAATGAAGTGATACCTAATATCAATATGCTTTGTCTTTGAGTGCATCACTGGGTTGTGAGATATAGCAATTGCACTGGTGTTGTCACAAAAGATTGGGGTTCTTGTGAATTTCATACCATAATCAAGCAACTGGTTTTTGATCCAGAGAATCTGGGCACAGCAACTGGCTGCAGAAATGTATTCTGCCTTAGCAGTAGACATTGAGACCGAAGTCTGCTTCTTACTGGTCCAACTCACCAGTTTTCCCCCTAGGAAGTGACATCCACCAGTTGTGGATTTTCTATCAATCTTACAACCTGCATGATCTGAATCTGAATAACCCATTAGATCTAACCCTGAGCCTTTGGGATACCAAAGACCAAGGCTAGGGCACCCTTTCAGGAACCTGAAAATGCGTTTAACAGCATGCAAGTGTGATTCTTTTGGATTTGCTTGAAATCTGGCACATAAACATGTTGCAAACATTATATCTGGTTGACTGGCAGTTAAATACATCAGTGAACCAACCATTCCACGATATTCTTTTTGGTCGACTGGTTTGCCATTTGGGTCAGAGTCCAAATTTAATGGAGCTGGAATAGGTGTGGTTTTTGATGGGACAGAATCATATTTGTATTTTCTTAACAAATCTCTGACATATTTTTCTTGGTTAATAAAAATATCATTCATGGTTTGTTTGATTTGTAAACCCAAGAAAAATGTTAATTCACCCATTAAACTCATCTCATATTCTTGAGACATAATTTTCGAAAACCTTTTACACATTCCATCATCAGTTGACCCGAATATAATATCATCAACATAAATTTGTACCAACAAGATATTACCTTTTTCTTTCAAGATGAACAAGGTATTATCTATTGCACCTCTTTGAAAACCATTTTTGAGAAGATGTTTAGTTAGAGTATCATACCAGGCTCTTGGGGCTTGTCGAAGACCATACAAAGCTTTGTTCAGTCTATATACCCAATGTGGATGCTTTTCATTTATGAAGCCTGGAGTCTGCGTAACATACACTTCTTCTTCCAATGTGCCATTCAGGAACGCACTTTTTACATCCATCTAGAAGACCTTGAATTGCAAGTGAGCAGCATAAGCCAAGAAAATTCTGATGGCTTCAAGTCTTGCAACCGGAGCAAAAGTTTCATCGAAATCAACACCTTCTGCTTGACAATAACCCTTGGCAACCAATCTTGCTTTGTTCCTTATAACGTTGCCATCTTCATCCATCTTGTTCCGGTAGACCCACCTCGTTCCAATGGGTTCTCTCTTTAACCCTGGAGGACAAGGAACAAGCTCCCAAACATTGTTCCTTTCGAACTGGTTGAGTTCTTCTTGCATAGCTTCAACCCAGCTTGGATCTCCCATAGCCTCATCAATCTTCTTCGGTTCAATCAATGATAGGAAGGTGACGTTCAAGCATTGATCACTTGTGGCTCTTCTAGTCCGAACCCCACTATCTGGATTGCCAATAATCTGCTCTATGGGATGAGCAGCAGTCCATTTAGTGTATTGACTAGGTTGATATATTACAACATTAGTGCAAGACACCTGACGATCTCCAACAGATGCAGCAACTGGAGGAGGATCAGCCCAAACTACTTCAACTTCATCATCAGTGTCAACTGAAGAGTTAACATGATTTTCTTCAAACAAAGGTATATCTTGAAGAACTGGAGAAGCTTGAACTGGTTCTGATGTTGTTGTGGCACGTACATCAGATCCAATTACCAATTTTTCAGGTAGGTTAAAACTGATAGAAGGATAAAATGAGGTGTCACTGAAATTCTTCCTTTCCTTAACTGGTTCCAAGACTTGATGTCTGGAAACATTTACTGGTGTACTAACTGATTGATGAACCTGATCAGATACACCAAAATCAACTAGGACAACTGAAGATAAATCAAGGGTTGGTCTTTTGTTGATAGCTTCATTTGATTCATCGAATGTGACATGAATTGTCTCATGTACCTTTTGGAATCTATAATTATAAACTCTATAGGCTTTTCTAATATCTGAATACCCCATAAAGATACCTTCGTCAGCTTTTGCATCAAATTTTTCCAACTGACTGGAATCGTTTAAAATGTAAACTGGACAACCAAATACATGGAAGTATCCAATATTTGGTTTACGATTCCTGAGGACTTCATAGGCAGTCTTTCTGTGTCTTTTGACATAGACTGACCGGTTTTGGGTGTGACAAGCAGTTGCCACAGCTTCAGCCCAAAAACAGGTGGGAAGACCAGATTCAGATAACATACTTCTGGCAGCTTCAATCAATGTGCGATTCTTCCTTTCAACCACACCATTTTGTTCTGGAGAACGAGCTGACGAAAAGTTTTGAGAAACGCCAGTGTCAGTGCAAAATGTCTCCAATTCTTTATTCATGAATTCTGTACCATTATCACTTCGCAACTAACACACTTTCTTGGTATACTTGAGTTCAATTCGCTTGATGAGAGAGATAATTTCACCAGGTGCATCACTCTTTGATCTGATAAATACCACCCAACAAAATCTGGTGTATTCATCGACCACAACTAAAGTGTATCTCTTAACAGCTTTAGTTTGAACATTCACTGGACCAAAGAGATCCATATGAAGCATGTGAAGAGGTTCAGTGATACTGAAATTTTGCCTGGTCTTGAAACTGGCTCTTTCCTTTTTAACTGGAGCTTTAGCCTTCTTGGCTCCAGTTTTGATCTCAACAGGGTTGGTCTCAGTGGATTCAGATTTGACAGTGTCAGAGGAATCATAAGGAGTTTCAACTCTAACAGATTCTGGCAATTGGTGAATTTTGGGTAAAACAGCTGCCATCTGAAGATCACCAGATTTCCAGGCAGTTTTTTGAGTATCAATGGTTTTAGAAAAAGCATCATAATTTTTACTAGATGCTTGTACCCATGAATTGATAACCATGTGTTCCTTTTCAAGATCAAATTTCAGTTTTTGGTTATCTCTTTCCAATGCCTCATTTTTCAAATCTGATTCTTTAAGAGCTAACTGGACACTTTACAAATCATTTATTTGACTTTTCATGTTGTTTAATTCAACCAAAACTGTTTCTAAGTATCTTTCACAGTCAGTTCTCATGGTTTCAACAAATAACAAGTCATCATTCAATGATTCAGCAATATCCAGTTTCAATTCTGAATCAATTTCGACATCATAATCCCTTACCTTCTTTAAAATGATGTCAACCCATCTTCCTGACACAACATCATCTTTCACCACTGGTTGTTGACTTTCCAATGCCATGAAACACACATCTCTAATCTCTTCTTCATCATCAGATGAATCATCAGAGAGTTCCCATTTCCCTTCAGTTTGAGCCATTATGCACTTGTTCTTTTCTTTCTCGTTATCTTGTTCAAGTGACATGAGAGCAATCTGGGCCTTAAGTTTCTTGTATTTGGCCTTATAATCATCAGTTTTAACAAAATTTGGGACAATAGGACCAGTTTGGTTGTTCATCTGACTAGATCTGCATTCCTTCATGAAATGGCCTTTCTTACCACATTTGTAGCAGGTAAGATTAGCCTTATCCATAGAAATTGAACTGGAAGCATTATTGGACCCATTAAATCGATTAGAATTATGCTTAAACCTATTAAAGGTTTTAGCAATCATGGCTACCAGATCATCATCGTCAGTTTCCTCACAACCATCACTGAGATTAGTGGTCAGGCCAGAGTTCAGAAAGTTGTTTAACGTTTCCTTCATAGAATGTGACTGGACATTCTCAGTAGACATTAAAGCAGCACAAGGTTGCCCAGAAAAGTTGGCAGCCTTGGAACTCTGAGCATGGTTTAAAGCATCTTGCTCAGCTAGTAATCTTGCAGCATCGTTATCTTCAGTGAATCTGAAGGCTCCATAAAGGGAAGCAAGAGTATGGCTATGCAAGGTCTTTCCTTGTCTTAAGACAAGAACCATGTGTGCCCATTTGGATGGCAAAACATCACAGAATTTTTCAAGAAGAATATCCTTATCCTTCTCCACTCCCAAGCCTCTAAGTTGATTAATTAGGCCAGTAAATCTGGTATAAGTACCAGTCAAACTTTCATTGGGAAGAGCAAAGAAGGATTCATACTTCTTGTTAAGAGCAACCTTTCTAGTGACAATGGTGTCATTCCCTCCTTCAAAGTGGAGAACTAATTCATCCCACATAGATTTTGCACTTGGAAATAGCACAAGGGTAGGAATTAGTTCCCCAGGTATAGCAGAAAGAATCATGTTTTTTAGTTTGGTATCAAGATCAACCAATCTGCGATCCTCATCTGACCAATGTTCCTCAGATTTTTCCCTGGTGCCTCTTCTCCCAGTAGGGTCGAGAAGAGGGCTAACACCACTGGACATTGTGAGTCCCTCGATAGCTATAGATCGCTCTCGAGATCGTCTATGATTATGTCGTGAGTGCGGAATCCTCACGAGATAACTAGTTTGATTAGAAAATTGGTATATCGCTAATTATCAAATAAATAATCAGCCGTATTGTACTATCTTCGTTTCTATAAACTATTGAACGAACTTAGTTCACTGGAGTACCTGTATGTTCTTCATATATCAGGGTATTCGTTCGTATATATATGTTTCAGGTCGAACTGGGCTTGCTGGGCTTTGTTCTTACGAATTTAGCTGCCAGCCCATGTAACGAAGTTAATCTTCGTTTGTACCAAACGAAGTTTATCTTCGTTTGCTTCTAACGAAGATATATCTTATCTTCGTTAGATGTAATGCTTAGTTATATTCCTAAGTGTTTCATCTTAAGGAATCCTAACACATATTATGTTTGTACTTGTATATCACACAACAAACATCATACACACACACATATATATATATATAACTCCAAAACATAAAGTTCATAATCTATCAATTACATATATAGATACGACATAAATTAACATAATATCTCAATCTAAACGACATATCAAATCTAAGTTGCTGTTGTCACATCAACGTGCATCAACAAACTCCCCCTTGACAGCAGCACCTTCGATTTCTTAGTCTTCAAAATCTGATCATTCATCAAACAACAATCTTTTGCTATTTGCATGAATATCTTCATGTAAGCAGAGCTGAAGTATCTTACGATATCTACTTTCTTCATGCTTCCAAAATGGCAAAAACGAGCACTCCGTATCGTATAACTTCCTCAGATCATTTCTTGAGAAGTTCACCAGCTGCATCGGATCATAAACTCTTCTCAACAAAATCTGCTTCTTTGAATCTGCATACATTTTGGCTTCACCAGAATTTCGATCAATTTCCCAATTATCCATTTTGTCCAAGACATCTTGTGCCCATTTCTTGGCAGGAACCTTGATCATGCATTTAATATCATGTTGAACAAACTCAACTGTTTTATCTGGTTTAACCACTCTTTTCTTCGATCTTGGCTCGATCTTAAACTGTGGTTTATCAGAATCTTTCATGTTCTTCCTTAACCAAAAATCTTTTCTAAGATTCTTACCAACCACATCAGCTAAGCCATCATCGCTTGGATTGATAATCCAGTTATTTCCAAGCTCATGTAAATCTTCTTCACACAAACTTCTGAAATGTCTCTCACACCATGCTAAGTACTGACAACCCTCTGGTCTTTTAAGCACAAACAACTTCAATTCATCATCATAAAACCAACTCCAGATGATTGTCTTGTACTTTGCAACATCTTTATCTGAGATATGAGTCCAATACAAATTCGGTTTCCACGTTTCCCTAAGTACTATCCAATCATTTACTCTTTTCTCAGGAACACGTCGATCAACAATATGTAATGAATCATCATCTCTGAGAGGAACTGGAAAATCATTTGAATTGAATGGTCTCGTCACATTAATCTCATATTCAGATGGAATCGACACATCACCATTCTTAGTATACACAACAAAATGTAGAATTTGAGTTAGGCTGCTGAATGGGACTTGAAGCATTCTTTCTCTAACATCTGATCTCTGCTGATCCAACACTCTATTTTCTTCAATCAACGGATCTTCAGGAATTGAGTCCCACACTTCATCAAACCCATAAGGCTTCTTGAATATATCTAGATTTGGTTCAGGGACAAATTCGCCTTCCTCGAGCTCATCGCCATCAAAGAATAAATCTGTATAATCTGGATCATCTATTTAAATTTACACAAAATGAACACCATAATAAAAGAATAATCATGATAATTATAATAAAGATGAAATGTACTTGTATTAAAATAAGATAAATTACATTTTCATTACATAAAATGTCATAACTTATTACACACAAACAGTTATACATTCTATCTAATAATCTTTATCATAAACAAAATTAGAAACCTGAATCACGAGGAGCACCAGAAGGACCAGCACCAGAACCAGAAGCACCTTGCTGAGAAGTATCTCCTCCTGTCTCCCCCTCGATCGCTGCACCCTTTCCTCTATCTTCAACTGGGCGAGAAACATTCCTTTCAGCAGCATTATCAGCATCATCATCGTCATTCTGACGTCGTGGTTGAACCTCTGACAATCTGCAAACTTCTTCAGGAACTTCTCCCCTTGATTCTTGACCCAGTTGATCAAAAATGTTAAGGCAGCACGAGTAGCAGTGAGATCTGACTCCAAAGTGCGAACTCTGGTCTCCAAAAGATCAACTCGATGACCAATAACAGGAACAACAGCAGCAATCGGTCTTGGAGAATCAGGCATTGCTACAGAAGAAGAATCAAGACGTCGACGCTTAATTCTGGTATACTGAAGATCAATACTCCCTTGCCTCTTTGCTGGACTAACCGAACTTGCTCTGTTCACAGGGTCGTCCATATCTTCAAAGATCTCTCGCAATTCAGAATCATGCTGAGCTGCAACATCGGGATCAATCTCAGCAGCAGAAATTGAGTTAGTAGAATCTGAAATTGCTGGAGTTGCGTGACAAGCTTTGCTTCTGCGTTCTCTATGAAACAAAACACCCGCTTGATCAAACGATTGATGCGAATGATCGCTTTCAGAAGCAGCCGCAATGTCATGTATCATCTTAGTTCGACGTTCAGCAGCAGTAGAATCATCTGTGTCTGTCGCAGTTGTAGCAGCAGAACCGTCGGAACTAGCAACATCATCTCCATCATTTTCAACATCCAAACCAGCAGACTCATCCCAGAGTCATCATCAGAACCATCAACAGAATCATCCGAACTTTCAGAATCACCAGACTCAGAATCGTCATCAACATCATCCACAAACATATCATTCTCAAGACGAGATCGATAGTGTGGATTAATCAGGTGACCAAAAAGTGGTGGATCATGGAGACCAGCCACATTACCCGTATTTGCCTCTAGATCAGCAAAAAGACGCGAAGGCCAAGCATGAAGAACGTAGCGAGGACCTTGGTCATATTCTAAGTCGGGACAAAAATGTCTAACGATAGCCATCACAAATCGAGGATACAGAAGAAATCGCTTTCTCCCCCTAGCATTAATCTGATCAACAAACTCTTGATAAAAATATCGGGAGAAAGGATAAGGGCGATTATATACCAACGCAACCATCTGCGACGCAATCTGTGCAGATAGTTGATCAAAGCCAGCCTTGCGATTGCTCAAACAGACAAGCAATGCATACGCCAGATACCTCCATCTTCCCTGAAAACCACTCTTGTCAAAAGGAAGTTTGACCTGGCCAACAAACCCCATTCTCTGAAAGCAGCGAAGAAGGAGTTCGAACTCGTAAGTCATTTCAACATCGTCCTCTTCTTCTACGTCTGGTTCTGCTCCTAGATGCAAAATAGTGCGGAGCGACTCAGCATTAAAATCAAATGTTGTGCCTTCAACAGTTGCTCGTACAAAACTTTGGCCATCAACCATAACTTCATGAGCAGTGGACCAGAAAGAATCAATATACAGCTTAATCAGTCTCGGCGAATCACAAAAAGCAAAGAATAATCGTGAGCGAGCAATGTAGTTGAACATTTCATGAAAATGTTCACAATTATGCTGATCTGGATCTAGGTTCAGTGCAAGATTGTGCTTTTTCACAAATTGACGTGGAGCGAGAGCCATTTCTGCAAAACCAACCAAAATATCGAAACAACTATAAATAAGCACGATAAATGAATTGCCAAGTTGAAAAAAAAACCTTAATATGAAAAACCCTAGTCCAGAATTTCGCAAAACAAGTCTGAACGAAGATAACCAATAAATTCGTTAAGTAGATAGAACGAAGATAGAAGCTAAATTCGTAAGCAATAACTAAACGAAAATAGATCTTAAGTTCGTAAGAATTAAATCTAAATTTACACCTAACGAAGTTTAAGTTCGTAAAGACTAAACTGTACATGCAAGTTCGTAAGTTATAAAACTTATCTTCCAAGTTCGTAACCTATAAACGAAGTCTAAGTTCGTTTGAATAAACCTAAGGGTGTTAAGCTAAATTCGTTCCTCATCAACTTGGGTCTAAGTTCGTAAGGCATAAAAGTAACTCCATGTCTACCCAAGGTAAATTCGTTCAATTCAAAATCTAAGTCCATGTGCACACATCTAAATTCGTTTTGAACCAAAGTCTAAATTCGTTCACACAAGTCTAAATTCGTTTGATCAAACCAGATGAATGATTACAAGAATTTTATAAACATAATCAACACAAATCAAATCGAAGATACATGGAAACCTAAATCATATTCGTGAATGAAAAGAACATTAAAAACTTACTTAGATCTCAGTTTGGACAATGAATCAAGAAAACGAATTAAAGTGAGAAAAGAGAAAAGAAGTTTGTTTTAGGGTTATTTTGCTCGAAAATAAGAGTATTTTTCGTTTGATAACAAAATAACGAAGAAAAACCCCTTTATATATGGAACTAACAATGGGCCAACTATGGATCGGGCATAACTTCACAAACGAAGTTAGACAAACGAAAATAAACTTCGTTTGAACAAAGGTGTGTCGAACGAAGATAGCAGTTATCTTCGTAAGAACAAATCTGAAAATAATCCGTAGTTCAGCAAAAATTTCAGAGTTTCATCCAAGCAATCTTCCAAAACACAACCCTTTATCACAATCTGTACATAGCAAAAACTCGTTAGATAGCAACCTGTTCATGCCGTGTACTAAAACGTTCTTAGCACCCAGATTCATAATAATAATGTAAGTAGATAACCGAACATTATAATCTTGAATAAAAACATATGGTTTAAACGCTATCCATAAACAAACCTGAAAATAATCAATTGAAACATGAACCTCATTACCAATTTGATGATGACACCGAGAACTTCCTTGGATCATAATATGCATGACAGCAAACCATCGTGAAACATTTAAGTCCCATACTAAATGCCGTCTACAAAACTTAACAAACAATGAACTATCCAACAAAAATTCACTGAAGAACTTAGTAAAGTTTCCAAAAGTATGTCATAAATCACAGCATGAAATTCAAAGGAAACTAATATGAAATTTGATTATTTTCATTAAATACATGAATCATAAATAAATAACTATTCCAAAAACCAGTTCATGTATTCACCCTTCACATGCTCTAATCTGCATCACAAATATTATCACTACACACCAAGGATCTTATCGTAATGATATCATCCATGTAAATAACAATGCTGTAACAGAAGTCAGCATTCCAACGTTATCTTCTTAACCTGAACACTGCACACTTACCACAAAACTCATCAATGCATTGAGAACAAACAGTATAATGCAGAAAATTCAAGTTATAAACACATTCAATCAGGATTAACAAATATGAAATAACTAAAAATATCAACAGATCAAGAGAGGTCATTTCTTGTCAAACCCTAAAATGTCACCACACAAAATGAACCAAACCCAATTAATAATTTGGTGACAAGTGAAAGCATGAGATTTCAAATGACTTTGACATTTCACATTACACTTGAAAAGACCATTTCTAAACTTTAAACAAATTAATGTCCCTATTAGAAAATCTTCTTTGTAAACAATCTACACAACCTCATAAAATTCACATGAAGGAATTCAGCAAAAAATATACTCAGAATTGAATAGGATCTCTCGTGCAATAAGAATGTATATATATAAAAAAAAAATACTATTTTGACTCAATTAAAAAAGAAAATAACACAAAATAAAAATTGCAGAATAATAAACTAATCTAAATTCTAATTAACTAGACCTATACATTATTCACATTAAGCATGATTACTGCTGATTAGATCAGTTTAGCATGTTACATAAGCCTGCTGGTGAGAAATAATTCTCTTATTATGAGTTCTGAACCGTGACCCAACAACGATTACCGGTATGTTGTTCCTCTTAAACACTCGGTACATCCAGTTTCCATTGAGTTATGACACTTTCGACATACCCTGGCCAAGGACAGTCACCATGTAACCGAGTAGCCTAATATGCCATATGAATAGTTTGCGAACTTATGTAACCACATTCAGATATACTTTCGTAATCGATATAGGCACTAAGATAAAAAATATTCAATATATTCAAGAACATCCTTAACCAATCATGAGACACTTTGTGGATAACTGAATTGAATACTTTGTGATTTCACATATATGCTTCTGCATTTCATGATTTATAAGGAACCCGTGATTTTCTATGAGATCATGTAGCGAACTTTCTGACAACCTATCCCAAGTTGTAAGCTTAGGTAGGCTAGGTATACAAAGACACCCCGAGGACATACTCGTCCGAATCTCAAAGACCACATTAGCCCCTTAATTTGCATTCATTTGATTTGCATAACAATATCACATTAACTTTATACTCATGATTGGTAGAGGTTCTTGCCTATTCATGAACAAATCTTATAGTAATGCTAGATCTTTCACAAAATTTAAGGACTAGATCAATTCATTACGGAAAAGCAAGCAATCTCAGCCATATATCTGAATATGTTTCCCACAAGAACATTGTATAATTTAAGTTCAGATGAAAGGAAACCTTGGTACTTGTGTCTACCGATATATCCCAAATTGTAATCACTGAACTAATATGTTATATTACGATTAAGCAGGCTTAAAAGCTAAAGTATCGTCACTTCTAGCATTTAGCGCAGTAACTTATAACTATTTATTTATTATTTATTTTTTTTTTTTTTTTTTTTTTTTTATTGACACTATCTATGTACAACTTATACTACAAAGACACGAAAAATACATTTAAGTTCTTTGAGAGAAACTACTCGGCATTCTTCATACCATTGAGTTGGAATAACAACTCAAGACGAGGTCCATCAAAAGCTTTAGTGTATAAATCAGCAAGATTATCATCAGTAATAACCTTTTCTAAGTGAATAAGCTTTTTCTCAAAACAGTCACGTATGAAGTGATACTTTATATCTATGTGCTTGGTGACTTTAAAGTTTTTCGGATTCTGGTAATATCAATGGCAGACTTATTATCAATACAAATAGGAGTATTAGAGATATTCATACCATAATCGCGCAGTGTTGCTGTATCCAAAGCACCTGAGAACAGCAATATCCAGCAGCAATGTACTCTGCTTCACAGGATGACTGGCAACAGATGTCTGCTTTTTGCATTGCCACGATAATTCTCCCCCCTAAAAGCTGCCACCGGACGTTGATTTCCTATCCGAGTTGTCACCACCATAATCCGAATCAGTATAAGCTACAAAGTCAAAAGAACCATACATGGGATACCAAAGACCTAGACGAGCTTGGCTTTCACATAACGAAGAATTCTTTTGCAGCTTTCAAGTGAGACTCTTTCGGATTAGCCTGATATCTAGCACACATAGAAACAGCAAAGGTAATATCTGGACGTGAGGCTGTCAGATACATCAAAGATCCAATGATAGCTCGATATTGAGTGGCATCGACAGATGGATCATTAGGCTTATCAGGACACAACCATGATTAGTCTAATTGGAGTAACAGCATCCTTAGCATCAGACATGCGAAACCGAGTAAGCAAATCTTTAACATACTTGGTCTGATGTATAAAGAACCATCTTTCAGTTGATCCACCTGTAGACCAAGGAAGAAGGTTAATTCCCCATAGCACTCATCTCAAATTAGCCTTCATGCTGTGTTCAAATTCCTTGCAATTTTGTCATCAGATGAACACAAATAATGTCACGACTAGACCTGTACAAGCAAGTAGTCCTTCCCTTTCCATTTAAAAACAACGTGCTGTCTATAAACTCTAGTAAAACCACTGTCCTTCAAAGTGTTGACAATTTTTATACCACGATCGAGGAGCTGATGTAACCCATATAAAGCCTTATCGAGCGATATACGTTAGAGAAAGTCCGGATCCTCAAACCCGGCAGGTTGTTCGACATACACTTTCTTTAATATCACCATACAAGAAGGCACCTTTACATCAGCTGATACACCTTAATACTTTATAACTAGCATATGCTAGAAATAATCGAATAGCTTCAAGTCTAGCTACAGGTGCAAATGTCTCATCGTAGTCAAAAACTTCTGTTGCCAAATCCAAATCCTAACCACCAAGCGAGCTTATTTCGAGTGACTACACCTCTTTCATCGCGTTTACACGAAAAACCCAACGCGTTGTTAAAGGAGATTCACCAGGAGGTAAGGCAACTAATTCCATACCTCAAGCTTTCTAAAAGAGCCAATTCTTCTTGCATCGCCTCAACCATGACGGTTCCTTAGAGCCATTCCAACCTTCTTAGGCTCAACCTGAGAGATAAAGCAGTAATACAAGTACCAAGTAATGCCCAGTATCCTTAACTACAGCAAACATACACGACGTTTCTTAGATTGACATCGTGGCGAACAGAGGAAGAAGCATCACCAATGATTTGCTTGACTGGATGATCCTGTGGACTCTGGTTTGAGGAACTTATCGATAGAAAGATCATCACCCAATTCGTTTGCACATGTTGCTCTGGAGTTTTTTATAAATCTGGAGTTTTAGGCTCTTCCTGAGTGTCACCTTCCGTGTCATCAGTATCATAGAAAGGAGAATCAGGTAGAGGTACATGCAAAGGATCAGTAGGAACTATAGGA
Organism: Erigeron canadensis; assembly: GCF_010389155.1. NCBI lineage: Eukaryota > Viridiplantae > Streptophyta > Magnoliopsida > Asterales > Asteraceae > Erigeron > Erigeron canadensis. Next base: position 20,452,272 of record NC_057767.1, on the reverse strand, counting down.
GCAGGCTCTAAGGTTGAATTTGCTACTTTTGTCCATAGATTCTCCAGATTCAGAGGTAGGCTAAAACCTGGGAGGGACCGGGAAAGAAGAACCAGAAAAACCGGTCCACCATCAAGAGGATCATGAAGAGTAACGACATCCTCCACTGTTGGAACACCTGCAAAAGAAACAGGACACGAAAAGAAAGGAAGACACATCATAATCAAAATGATTAGC